>NC_136494.1:61634238-61689238 GCF_053919585.1 Euprymna scolopes | reverse complement strand
GTGCTATGGGAAGTTAACATCTTGTCATATCATGAAAAATACGAGGGTAGGAAATGGTCTACTTCGACGCAGACATGCGGATGTTTTCATATAAATAGGTCCATTTACTATGGCCAAAACGCACATCAAAATCACATATTATTTCTCTTTCGATTTTTCTCTTTTTCTCCCTCTATATATCTATACATGTATGCATTGCTCCTTTTAAAAGTGTTGAGCTTTTCTGTTTTAATAAGTTTATTTTGTATAAGATAAATTTCTTTAGCTAGCTTAGTTTATGTACATATATACACGCACACGCAAACACGCAGACACACACACAAACACACACACACACGCGCGCGCATATATATATATAAATATATATATACACATATATATATATATATTTATATAATAATGTTATCAATGTAATTTCTTTAATCTAGAATCCAGTCAAATTGCAGGCAAGTATATATATATATATATATATATATATATATATATATATATATATATATATATATATATATATGCGCGTGTAAGTGTCTGTATATGTGTTAATAGAGAGAGAAAGAGACTGAGACACAGAGAAAGTGAAAGAAAAATTGAGCTTTTCCGGGATATTCGATCGTTAAGATTGTATAATAAAAATTCACGTACATCCATACACACGCAGACACACGCACATCTCTTTCTCTTTCTCTCTTTCTCTCTCTTTCTCTTTCTCTCTCTCTCCCTCTCTCTCTCTCTATATATATGTATATATATATATATATAAATATATATATATATATATATATATATATATATATATATATATATATATATATTCATATTCAATAAATGATTTTCAAAAATGTATCAATATAATGACCGCAAAGTATAACGGAAAGTATTTATATAAGTCAACACTAGATGCATGTCTGTCAGTGTTAAACTGCTAAACTTTTTAACTACTGATTACGTAACTGTGCATTTAAAAGCAAATAGTAATCATACAGAAAACAAGGTTTATAACTTGTAAAATCTTTATTTCGGTCGATGAATAACACATACAGAAATTTCTTGTCAAGTTGAAATGAGAAATATTCATTTCACCTTGCCAACATATTTTATTAGTTTTACGCATACGCAAATTACATCATAGTCCAAACTTGAAGTTGTTTAATTTCAATCTTTCTTGTCCATTTTTTGGTGTTAGCTCAGACAATATGGAACGATCGCTAACTATTTTGCTTTCGTTTTTAGCCGGTAACACCCAGGTCACTTTTGAAAAACACTTTTGAAATTAGTATATACATTATGTACAATATAATATTCAATAAAGAATTTGTTCTGCAACAGCAAACCCGATATCTGTATGAATTAAAACATATTTTAGCGTATTATTCGAACAAGAATGACTATCGCTCACCCGCTATTCCAAAATAACGTATCAACTATAAAAAATATTACTAAACAATTACTTTAATAATATTTGATTGTTTGTTGGATGAAGATGCTTATGTGTTGGTGGGGGAAGGGCTATTATTTATTCTCATGCGCAAGCTTCAACAAGCAAGGACCTGAAAATATTCGAAAATAGATTTTCACACAAAATAATAATTTTATACTTACAAAAGAAAAAAAACAAAAAAAAAACAGTAAATCAGTAACACATCCTGTCAAAACGATATGCAAATTAGTTAACCAGAGGGCACATATCTCAAACACATGATCAGTATATTAGAAAGCTATTGCCATATTTTGAATATATAAATTTGTCATCGGACTGTTGCTGTGATTGTGATAATTGAATATATATATATATATATATATATATATATATATATATATATATATATATGTGTGTGTGTGTGTGTGTGTGTGTGTGCGTGTGTGGTTTTGTAGTTTTTTAGCCTTTAAATTTATTTTTCAAAATTCTGATGTTGAAAAATTTCTTTCGTGTAAGTCAATTAATTTCTTTCCATAAACGACTTAATTTGATTTCGCGAATTCACAATAGTCCTAATGTAATTTCCCTGATCATAGGTTGCTTACCATGAACCATCGTTTTGGGGATTTAAAAACAAAACATTAAAATGAATCGTAACTTTACAGTAGTATAGATCGAACACGACCTCTGTTAAAACAAGGCCGAAAAGTTTCCGATATCAGATCTCGTTTTTCGCTTCAGATGAATAAGGATAACCTCTCTATGTTATCAGAAATATATTCCTTACCCGTGGCATCCATCGTTGCCACACGCACAAAATATATATATATATATCAAACCATTTGTTTTTTTTCAAAGCTGCTCTATTTATAGTGTCTGGATTCGTCCATTATACCAATCATTACCCGACTCTTTATTATTGTTATTAATTTATTTTTACATTACATCTTTTTTTACGGATAATATCCGTATATTAATTACTTTTTAAATATATATAAAAATTTTAAAAATATATATAAATATAAACACAGTTTTGTATCCTATATGTTATATTTGTATGCATTAAACATTACTAATATAGTTTGGGATTTCCTAAATAATTTACTTCGATTAGATTAATATGATTTAAAAGCATCAGTATATACAGGAAAACGATTTACTTAACTATCTGGATATTCAAATCTTATCATCATCTTGTTTAATTCTTATTATTATTCAGTTAGAGATTGGGGGTATATGATTTATTCCTTTTAGCGTAACTAACACTATTATTTAACATTCGGACATAAAGCCCTCATAATTCGTAAGACATATATTATTTTATGTGTTACACGAGCAATTAAAAATAGGAAATAGTTTTCATGAGCAAACATGTTATAAAATTAATATTGCATCCTTTATTTCCATCCAGAAATGTATTTTGTGTTGTTAGGTGTTCAGGATTTAATTTACTTTAGATATATCAAATGGATTTAATTTACTTTAGATATATAAAATAGATTTAATTTATTTTAGATGTATCAAATGGATTTAATTTACTTTAGATGTATAAAATAGATTTAATTTATTTTAGATGTATCAAATGGATTTAATTTACTTTAGATGTATAAAATAGATTTAATTTATTTTAGATGTATCAAATGGATTTAATTTACTTTAGATATATAAAATAGATTTAATTTATTTTAGATATATCAAATGGATTTAATTTACTTTAGATATATAAAATAGATTTAATTTATTTTAGATGTATCAAATGGATTTAATTTACTTTAGATATATAAAATAGATTTAATTTATTTTAGATGTATCAAATGGATTTAATTTACTTTAGATATATAAAATAGATTTAATTTATTTTAGATGTATCAAATGGATTTAATTTACTTTAGATGTATAAAATAGATTTAATTTATTTTAGATGTATCAAATGGATTTAATTTACTTTAGATGTATAAAATAGATTTAATTTATTTTAGATGTATCAAATGGATTTAATTTACTTTAGATGTATAAAATAGATTTAATTTATTTTAGATGTATCAAATGGATTTAATTTACTTTAGATGTATAAAATAGATTTAATTTATTTTAGATATATCAAATGGATTTAATTTACTTTAGATGTATAAAATAGATTTAATTTATTTTAGATATATCAAATGGATTTAATTTACTTTAGATGTATAAAATAGATTTAATTTATTTTAGATGTATCAAAAAGCTATTTTTTCATATTTCTTGTTCTCATTTTACATAGAAGGTTGCCACTACACGTTTTACAACTATGATAATTATATGTTCTTGATATATAATTTTTTTTTGTTAATGAGAATGCATACACATGTACACATTCACACACGCATATATATATATATATATATATATATATATATATATATATATATATATATATATAACTACTTAATTTACTCACATAAAATTAATATACGAAAGTATAAATTAATGCGTAAACTTTAAGTATTTACTTCAAAAGTCTCCAATACGCAGATAGAGCTAGTTAGTTAGTTATAAAATATATATGCCGATTAAGCTACACTGAATATTCCGCGTTTCATACACTCTAGAATTCTTCAGGCCTATGCGTCTATATATATATATATATATATATATATATATATATATATATATATATATAATATAAAGCTAAATGTCGGTGTGTGTGTGGGTCTGGTCACGAATAGGCTCCTATATGATGGACTATTAAAAAAAAAACGGATTACATATGATGATAGAAGATGTATCGAGACACAGAAATGGGTATGTTTGATCTGGCAGAACGGTGGTTCATTAAAATTGTGGGTTCTGCGCTCGCGCCTGGTCCACAAAGTATGGAAATAAACATTTAAAAATTAAAAAAAAACGTTTACAAGTGTTTTTGATATAGATGCACATAAGAATAATTTGATAAGTATGTTCGCGCCTGGCCTCCATAGAATGGAAATAGGCACAAACTTTAATAAATTGTTCATATCTATCTGCGTAAGTATACTTTGATAATTATGACACAAAGTTTAACAAGGTTATTTAAATATAGATCCACAGAATATTGTGATAAGTGTTTCAGTGTGAACAGGTATGGTATAATAAATTATGGGGTTTATCTATTTTATTTTTACTTTCATCATATTTTGCTTTGTTTTGATACCCCCAAATTCGAAGCTATCTCATTTCAACCCTTCCTTTCCATAACCTATCATACTTTCATAAGTCAGAGTCTATTTTCTGTAGGTTGTTTTTGACCCAGTCAACGACGGGTACTTTTGCTAGTGTATATATATATATATATATATATATATATATATATATATATATATATATATATATATATGCCTTATGTAAATACAGATTAGCCTGAAAAGTTTTAAGTCCTCTACTCATTAGTATGCCGAGAGGTTGAAGTAATATTTCATTTCTTATTGGAAATTAACTGTTTTAATGAGATAATGAACATTTAAAACTACTTTGGAAACGCTTATCAAGTATATATATATATATATATATATATATATATATATATATATATATATATATATATAAATGTATATATATATGCATATATATAGGTGCGCCCGTATATTTACATATATTAATATATATATATATATATATATATATATATATATATATATATATACATATATAAATGTATATATATATATATATATATATATATATGTTTTTATAGTGCCTCTAAAAAGAAAGTTCAAACTAGTCTTTTTTTTTAAACCGTAAATTTAAGCTAAGTTGAATATAACTGTTTAAATCTGTGTCTGCCTCCTCGATTTTAAGGTTATTTATTAATTGATGAGAATACTAACATAATGCAATTTGAAGTAAAATGTAAACAGGTAAAATTATGAAGGAACAAAAGTCGAATCAAGTGAGGTATTGCTTTTCTTAGCAGTTCCACTAAATGTAGTTTCAATTTGCGGTTTTTGAAAAAATGACAACTGCGGACTTTCTTTTTGATGCCACTATATATATGTATATATATATATATATATATATGCGTGTATGTGTGTGTGTGTGTGTGTGTACAATCAATTCTTGTATAATAACTTAATCCAATTGATTTGACTTGTTGAATTTGTTGGTTTTCACCGTTCATTTATACTTCTCCAAATGTTATCATCTATCAGCGTTATATGCAAAACTGTGTTCACGCCTGCTAGTTTATTTTATATCTGTAGAAATCACCATTTGCCGAATCATGGACATTATAGTAACACCTGGGTTGATAGACAGATTTTTAGCCTCTGTTATCAAACCTAATAGATCCATGACTTTCTCTCAAGTTTCAGGCGCTGTCGCCTCGCTTCACTATTCATCCCTATGCTTGCTTTTTACAATAACTTTAGCAGAATATGCTCCAAGAAGCTCATTACACTTCATCATTTTCAGGATAAATACACACTACCAATCCGACTGGCAGAAAAAAAATCGCCGCTTTTACTATATAGGTTCCTTGATGCCAGAAAATTTCTACTCTAATGGTTTCCATGAGTACGAGGGACATGCAATAAGTAATGCCCCTGACCCACTTTAGCCGAGTCTGATCTAGCTGAAATTTTACAAGTGCAAATATTTATATATTTACGGGTTTCTTGGCAAATTACAGCTCTAAACTTATTGTGGTTTCTTTTTTACAGGTGTTTGAACTGAGTCAGATTTGAAATGGAGTCTGTTGAATGTCGAGCAGTGATCACGTTTTTGTATTTGAAAGGACGCACACCACAGGAGACTTTTGATTAAATGAAAGAAATTATGGTGATAATGCCGCATCATATGACCTTGTAAAACGCTGGCATCGTGAATTCCAACATGGCCTTATGCCTGTGGAAACAGCTCCCAGACCTGGTCGTCCCCCTCCTTCTACCATTGATGAGGCATCTGTCCATCAAGTTGAGGTTGTCATTTTGGAAGATCGGCGCATTACTATTCGCCAAATAGCCCAAGATGTCAAGATTAGTACAGGGTCTGTGGAAACTATCATTCATGACCATTTGCATATGCATAAGTTGTCTGCCAGATGGATTCCCAGGTTGCGCACACCATTCCAGAAGCGAGAACTCGTCGAGTGCTGGACGATTAATTTGGAGATATGCCAAGAAGATGAGTTAAAGTTTTTCAAAAGACTGATTACACAGGTTGAAACTTGGGCCCATCACTATGATCCAGAGACCAAAGTCCAGTCAATGCATTGGAAGCAATTGAACTCACCACCTCTAAAGGTGGCATGGGTGCAGCCCTCCGCTGGCAAGTTCATGCTCACAGTCTTCTGGGACCAGCACGGAGTAGTGATGACAGATGTCCTGGCAACGGGTACCACAATTACAGGAGCCTATTATGCTTCAGTTTTGAGGAAATTATAGGAAGCTATCAAAATCAAGAGGCGGGGCAAGATCAGCAAATGCACCCTCCTCCTGCAGGACAACGCTCCAGTCCACAACTCGCATATCGCCAGATCAGAAGCACGGGCGTGTGGTTATAAAATCCTCTCCATCCTCCCTACTCTCCTGACCTTGCGCTCTCTTACTTTCACCTCTTCCCAGTCATGAAACTGTTTTTGAAAGGAAAGCGTTTCCCAGATGATGCAGCCTTGATTTCTGAAGTCACATCGTGGTTGGAGGGCCAACCTGGGGTGGTCTACAAAAAACGGTCTCCATCGCTGCATCAAACAATGGGAGAAATGCATAAATTTGGGTGTTTCCTATGAAAATAAAGACTAATAACTGTGTCCAGTTTCGTTGCTCTCCTGCTATGGGAAGTGGGTCAGAGGCATTACTTATTGCTCCCTCTCGTATATCCACACAGAAACAGGTTTTTTCTGTCATGTTGTTCTGACTTTAAAAACATGGAGAAATTTAAATGTATTTAAACTAACAACTGACTTTACAACTACAGCTGTTTATATTCCCATATAAGTACTGTATTTGGTTACAGTAATTATTTACATCACAGTGTTTGTAATAAATCAAATTAAATATCTTATTTGAGAGATATGCCTATTTGTCTGTTTATTAGAGTAGACACCTATTTCAAATACGCGCATTATAAAAAGGAGATAAATCATATTGTGTAGATTAGATAAAAAGAACGTGTGCATTCCTACAATCGTGCCCCGTTTTCTTACTAAACATTTCTCGGATATAATATCATAGTAACATGTATTATTTAAAAGAGTTCTTGAATTAATATTCATTATACTGCCTTAGCAGTATAATGAATATTAATTCAAGAAATATGCTAGAAAACTGAATATTAATTCAAGAAATATGCTAGAAAACTGCGTATAAAGTGTAAAGATAAAACCCGAAGATCAGTCCACATTATTTAGGTTATTCGAACAACTGTTCTCATTTTGAGTGTTATTTTCACAACGTTTCGGCCAATATAGCATCCTACTTTATTAGAGTTTTTTTTATTCGATCATCAGTACAAACTTTTAAAGGAAACCATTTAATTCAATCAACCGGTTACCATGTTCTTTTTCTGTAACCCATAACTGGGTACAAAGTTTCAGCAATTAGCAATTATATTTATGTACGCTACCACTAGACATTAAAACTTCAACCACCAGAAAAATGTAACTTACAACTTGATTTTACCTAGTATTTTATACGTTAAGCACGGGTGCCTGAGTAAGTCAAAACTTTTGATATATTTTTCTTTGCATATATACTGAGGATGTCAGTTGCTTTTCCGGGACTTGATTTAATTTAACTTTTAATTTATTGTTTATTTGGTAAGAATCGTTCGGTAGAAGTGCTCAGATGAATTAACACTATCCAAAATCATCCAACCCAAAAATGGCAACTGATATAAAAGCAATCATCTATACACGTCATATGATATCTTCTACATGTTAGTCATTTAGCAGAAAACTTTTGACACATGTCACTATTCTGGCAGATAGCATATCTCACCAATTATACTGTAACGGATGACTAAAAAATGACGATAAATAATCTTCCAGCAAATGCATTGTTTTACAAATTAGAGTACTTGTGATTTGGTTTTCCTCTGTTTTTTTTTTGTAATCTAATCATATCGTACTAAATTATACATTATCATAAGTAAAACATGTTCTGGACTTGTATTAATCTGAAATAAAAAAACGTATATAACTATTTAAGGTTAATAGCAACAACCAACTCAATTGCATTTTCCAAATGAAAGTTTTTAATTTATGTAAAACTAGCAGCAAGACACGACTTTGTTCTGAATCAAACAGAGCGCATTACTATGCATTTTCTCATTACAGTAATAGAATCGTATTATTTTCAATGTTGTTACTACATTCTATCTCACATCATAATTGTGAAAAACTTTAAATGAAGAATAAAAAGTTCACCCTTGCTTTACTTTTGAGCGCGTAGGAAACCTCGTTTCCCTTATTTTATCTTTAAGTGCACACATTCCATGAGCGATGGTTCTGACAAAAGGAGAATAATTGGGAGTTACTGGGTTTTAATCTATCAACATAACATATTCCTGTAGCTCATTTAACCTCAAACCTGAGTTATATATATATATATATATATATATATATATATATATATATCTGAATGTGTGTGTGTGTCTGTTCACGAATAGGCTCCTATATAGTTGACTATTTTAAAAAACTGATTACATATAATGATATAAGATGTATCGAGACACAGGAATGGGTATGGTTGATCTGGCAGAACGGTGGTTCATTAAAATTCTGGGGTCTGCGTTCGCACCTGGTCAACAAAGTATGGAAATCAAAAATTTAAAAAAAAACGTTTACAAGTGTTTTTGATATAGATGCACATAATAAGAATATTTTGATAAGTATGTTTTAACTTAAATAGGGATGTTATAATAAAATTGTGTGGTCTGCGTTCGCGCCTGGCCTCAATAGAATAGAAATAGGCACAAACTTTTATAAATACTTTTAATATCTATCTGTGTAAGGATACTTTGATAATTATGTTTCACTTTGAAGAAATATGGTATAATAAAATTATGGGATGTTCGTTCGCGCCTGACCTCCATAGAATGGAAATATCACAAAGTTTAACAAGGTTTTTTAATATAGATTCACAGAATATTGTGATAAGTGTTTCAGTGTGAACAGGTATGGTATAGTAAATTATGGGGTTTATCTATTTTATTTTTTCTTTCATCATATTTGGCTTTGGTTTTGATACCCCTCAAATTCGAAGCTATCTCTTTACAACCCTTCTTTTTCCTAACCTATCATACTTTAATAAATCAGTCAATTTTCTGTAGGCTGTTTTTGAACCCAGTCAATGACGGGTATTTTTGCTAATATATATACATGAAAACTTTTATACTTTGAATTTGAATTCGACTGCCTTGTATCAAACATGGACGCAGTTACGTGATTATGTATTCCATAAATGTGAATTTTTGGCAAAAAGTCTGTATTGAAATCCTTTTTCACGAAATAGCCAAGTGCAGTTTTGACGTAATAATTTAAACCGAATTTAATTAATATGCACAAATGACACATTTTTGGATTATTTTTAACTATCAAATAGTAATATCTTAAAAATGCGTTTGAAACTTCAGACATTTCCTGCTGCACTGTTGAGTTTGTCTGTTACTTTTAATTAAACGCAAAGTATTACTTTCTTAATGAGAGATGCAGTTTATTCGCAAGCATTCATGATGAACTTCCTTTGTAAGTGCACAAATTCAACAAGATTGAATCGATCAGAAGAGTTGGATATTAAATTAAACAAATGTAATTAAGCGTCCTTTGATTCTGCAAAAAACTTGCAAACATCTGGATGTTGAGAGTTTCGGATTTATTTCCGTTTAATTTCAAATTAATTCGCGAATTTACGACCCAAATGTTAAAACACCCTTATATGAAATACTGAAAAAAAAAGCACCTAATAAAACACAGTAAAACGATATGGCTGTAAGGAGAATGGAAGTGAACCTTGACTTTAATTCCAGAGAACTTTTAATTTTAGCTTTTCTCATTTTATCTTTTAGTCTTCACATTCCCTGTGTGGTGTTTCAGATAAAAGATTAATTACTGTTTTTCAATCTATTCATTTTACACATCGTTTGTTAGTTTTCGACCTACGCGTAGTATTTCTCACTTGATTTTTCCTCTTAAAATTAATTGAATTGTCTTTACTTAATTAACGGGGGAAGTAGCAATGTTCAGTTCCGTCAGTCATAACCTAATATAAACCTTAAGAATTCTTTATTGTATTTTTAGTATTGTCCGTAACATTTGATCTCGGCAATGCTCTAACTAAGAACTAATTATTATATAGCACTTATTCTTTTTATCATAAATCCATGCTCACATGTAGAAGGATAAGGGTTGAATCAGCCAAAACATTGTAAGAAATACAAATCCAGAACATAGACAATAATCTGAAAAATCCAACTAATACAAAGCGCTAGACGTCGTAATTATCAAAGGTAAAATCACATGACTTCACTAGATCGAACAAAAAACGATGCTAATAATGATGCAATTTTTTCCACAAGGTTCATTAAGTAATAATGAAACTTTTCATTGTGTCATTATCATGTTTAGTTACCTTGTCCTTCCCTCGATTCCGTGGTGGCATTTTGCCGAATCGTTTGTAAAGAAAGCAGCGTCGGTAATTAAGAACGCCCCTACATTAAATCATGAAATATAACGGAGATGAGTCAAAAGTTAATGAACAAGGCAGCCGTTTATTAGAGCAAGTATACGGTATTACATTTAATACCGATAATGTATCAGTTATTGTCCTTAATGGATAGCACTAAGCAAATAATCGTGCATAACAAAGAAAAGGACAATATATATATATATATATATATATATATATATATATATATATATATATATATGTGGGGGGGCGGCGTGTGTGTGCGCATAAATAAATAAATATCAGATGTAGATGAGGATGAAAACAATACCAAGTTTACATAATACCTGTGATTAGGTAAAGCTAGGAACTTTAAAGTGGCATTTAATACCTTAGCTAGGCAATCAGACATAAATATGTCCGGAAGATATAACACTTGGCTTATGGATAGAAGTATAAGCATCCGGTAATTTAATGACTAGACCCGTGCAAATTTCACCTGCAGGGGTAGCCAACGAAAATACATCTGTCATCATAGAAAAAAAATTACTGAACGCCATGTCCCAGAGCATCCAAGGCTACACATTGTATAGTTCGTAATGGACGTTGCAATCGTGGAGACATGCGTGTCAGAACATATTAAAGTAACTGGCGTACAGCAACAATTGTGTTTTTGTAGTCATTTGTACTATTAAGAAAACGTGGTATTTTTTTTGTCTCAATACCTCCGCTTCGTTTCCGATGCGGCGATGAGATTCTTTCTAATGCCTCCTTTTTATCGGATGTTTTTGGAGTAAACTACTTGTTACTTGAGATTACATTAACATTGAAGGAACTTTCCATACGCCGAACCAACGCATTTTTTTAAGATTATCATGATGTTTGGTGTAGGATTAGATTTTCACTCGAAACCGACCATAACCTGTATAAGAGAAGTAAGCAAATCATTTCAAACAATATTTCTTCATTTACAATGGTATCGATTGCCGTTCAACATGAGGCAATATTTTGTTTAGCCCAGGGCCTTCATTTATGCGAGTATTTGGGCACAACAGATTAGGTTAGTTTTCAGCCAGATAAGATACCACTTTTCGAAAAGCTCGGTTCCCACTGTACACTGATCTTATGTTTAGCCATGCATTTGTGAAAGGTATTTTAACAATAAGGTCTCTTCTTGTAATTCTTGCCCATAATAATTAAAAACAAGTAACCGTCTGCAAAATGTAGAAAAATATAAAGAAGCTTTGAAATATGTTAAAATTGAAAAATAACAGATTCATTTGGTATATATAAAACCATTTTTAAACTTAAACCTATTTCCCTAATATGCGTTGTTGCTTTGTTCGCTATTTTTAAATAACTATTTTGTAAATAGTAATTTTCTTACCAACATATTTTTTATTTGGGATATTGCGTTTATATTTT
Organism: Euprymna scolopes; assembly: GCF_053919585.1. Taxonomy (NCBI): domain Eukaryota; kingdom Metazoa; phylum Mollusca; class Cephalopoda; order Sepiida; family Sepiolidae; genus Euprymna; species Euprymna scolopes. The sequence goes on along the minus strand of NC_136494.1, from coordinate 61,676,779 downwards.
TACTACTATCAAAATTATCACTGCTACTTTTCTAATTATTATTATAGTTTTCAGGCTTTCCATTATTATAAGGTTTACTGTATCTTACATGGTTTGTAATAAGATTGCTTGTAAATAATTCTAAAATTTCTCTATAGTTCTAGCTAAGTGTCAATCTATTTTATTAGATTTATTATATAGTTGCTGAAAAACATATATTCATTAGATTTTTGAGACGAAACATAGTAAGGTAGTAGTATTTTCATCACGTGAACTTGTTGCGAAATTAACAAAATAACTGTAATTAGCAGAACCCGTGGAAATTCTACGGTATTTATAATTCTTTAAACACATTATTAATAAAATGAATAAAAAATAAACTAAAATAAATAATGAAGGATTTAAAACAGTGTTTAACAAATCCCCTTTTAAAACTAAAAACAACTGACTAAAAAATATTTTTTTTCAAGAAAATTAAACAGACAACATTTTGTATATAAATTATAAACGAACAAATGTCACTCTACTTGCACATTTATTTTTAATTTAAAAAAAAAACTATAATAAAAAAAATCTAAGTCTCTCAACGTAACTTTTTAAATTGTAAAATAAAATAGCCAATTTGAAACAGTAAACAGACATTTACTTTTTAAATTTTGGAAGAACAAATTTCGTAAATGATTTTTAACCATAAAAAGGAAGTATTTCGTTTCTAATTACTTCATTTAATGTTTGCTATGATGCTGTTTTTGTAACACTGGACGATACGGAATATTAAATTAATACTTAGATAAAGAAAGATTATAAATGTGAAAATTCTTCCACAAATTGATGTCCAATTATTCCACAGAGATATAATACCACACAATTTATTATTATTATTATTATTATTATTATTATTATTATTATTATTGCTGTTGTTGTTGTTAGTAGTAATATAGTAGTAGTAATAGTAGTATTGCCCATTTGTATTTTATGTATTTAATAAAAGAGTTTTCACAAACGTCACGTAATTCCCTTGCTTCATATGTTTAAATACATTTCTATTAGTTATTGTTATAAAGTAACTGTATTGTGATAAATTCAACGTTCATATAAAAACGTGTACATATTTAATAATTGATAGAGTACTTGAATTGTTTCTATTTGTATATTGAGTTATGGTGATGTCTCATGAACATATCTCTCTTTCTATCTCTCTCTCTCTCTCTCTATATATATATATATATATATATATATATATATACTTATATATATATATAATTAAAAAATTGAGAAGAATAGTAAGGAAGATGACTCGTTATATGTTTGCCAAACCGTTTTGTATTAATTGTTTTATCTTGTATGAATTTTAACTAAGCTCATTCTTCTATAAGTTTACCTATTCATATTTGACTTTAAATTGAAATATTCTAGAGTCCAGGTTAATATAAAAAATATAACTTCAAATTGAGAAGGCCAAAAAAATCCGCACAATGGAAAATTGTTATTAAAGTGTAACTCTAGGACATTATGTAACACAAATACAACACAATGAACTGGTTAATATGTAGTAGCGTAGCCCTTCTGCTAATGCCCGTCTGCAATCTTTGGAGCATTCCTTGAATTATACTGCAGCAATACTCCGGGGAAAGGGCATCCAACTTTTCTTTAATTTTTGTCTAAAATTATTCCACATTTGAAATTTTATCATTGCGTAGTCGTTGCTTGATATAATACCATGCGTTTTCGATAGAATTGGGTCTGGAGATTGCGCAGGCCAAACCAAACACGGAATATCATGCTTTTCCAAGAACCTCCTTACATTACCGGCCATGTGAATGGTAGCATTATCCAGCATGAAGATGGGATTATCATCCAAACTCCGACCAAATTGTGGTAGAAAATGCTCAGTCAACATATTAATGTACTTGGTCGAATTAACTCGATCTTGCAAGCGAATTATATGTCCTGGACCATTGGTACTAATAATGCCCACCACCAAAACTGAACCTCCACCACCTTGCAGCGTTGAAACTGAGCACATAGGATTAAATTCTTCGTCTTTCCTCCGACGGACGTACTGCCTTCCATCACTGCCTATCCTATTGAACTTGCTTTCGTCGCACTTTTGACAAATATCTTTTCATTGCATCTGACGAAGTCCAGACGGCGCTTTCTGTTCTTTAGAGAAATCATTGACTTGCGTCTTGCAACATATCCTCGCAAATTAAATTCCTTTTATCTGTTCTTGACAGTAGATAGAGAATACTTTTTAACAAGATTGCACTGTTGTTGAACTTGGGGAGTTGTTTCAAATCTGTTTCCTAGGCTGAAGATCTTGATAGCATTGTCTTCTCTGTTAGAAGTAACTCTAGTAAGACGAGATTTAGGGGCATCACGAACAATGCCGGTGTGTTCGTGTTTTTGCATAGTCTTTCCTACCGTTTTCTCATCACATTTCAATCTGCGGCCGATTTCTCGATTGGATCAATCACAAACGTGGAGATTAATGAGCTCTTGACAATCACTAAGAGAAAGTCGTGGCATATTTCAATTAAAAGTCAAATATGAACGGGTAAAATTATAGAGGAATAAAAGGCGAATCAAATTAGGTATAGGTTGTTTAAACAGTTACATAAAAAAAATTTACCTTAAATTTGCAGTATTTGAAAAAATTCAAGTGCGGACTTTCTTTTTGCCGAAACTATATATATATATAGTATCAACGGTTGCAAGTTTTCCTCTGTTAGGTAAGCCGATACGTTTCTTTTGCCTACTTTTTGTCATAATGAATTACGACCCCATTTGCTGACGTCGTATACTATTTTCTGTTATACCTATCACGGTTTCTATTGATTATATCATCCAGTAGTTACATATCTATTTTGAGCTGCGTGCATGGGGACACGATAACAAGATAACAATATATAACGATAACAAGATCGACACCGTTTTTGTTATATAAGCTAACGTATGTCGATCTATATATCTTATTACCGAGTCTCGATGAAATTTGAATTATTTACAGGTAAATGTATATAATACAGGTGCTAATCGTCAACTCCTTTAATGAATATGACGATCGCTGAAAAACTCAATCTTTGATTTTGAGGATTCTTAGAATAACTGATTAAATTCAACATGAATCTACAATATCATTTGCCGACACTGCATACACTAAATGTCAAGCTTTCATTTCACTTTATATTAAGCAAATAGCTAGGTATTGGCAGATTTTATCATACGTTAATATATATATATATATATATATATATATATATATATATATATATATATATATATATATATATATATATATATATTGAATTAAAGTCTGTATGAAATATGTTTACTATATTTGATGTTTACATTACGGTTCTTTACACTTCTTATAAAGGTTGGGTTAGACCGATCGCTGAGAATGCTAAGTCAAATTAGTACATCTTTTAATGTCATCTCACCTACGTACAAACACAAACCACCAACAATATATATATATACTTTCTTGGTTATCGAGTCTTCGATCAAAGTGCATTATATGATCTGTTAAAATATTATCGTTTGACGTTTGTTCGTGAGAGATATCTGTAAAATAGAACTATTTTACAAACTATAAAGGAGTATTCAAGATAAATGTCATGAACAGATATATTTTGAAAATTCATTAACCAGATTATTTAGATAAATCTGTTTCAGCTTTAAAATAGCGGAAATGTAAACTATCGAGGGATCTCGTTCACATTGGATGTTTATCGAGTTATTTTCAGCACGGAAATATTAAACATAAGATAAAAGAACGAACTGTGAAATTGTCACGGGTCCTGCAGGTATATGTATAATTTAGTAGAAAGCATATCGAGAATATAGGACTCCCATGCTTCCTCTACCCAATTTTAAGTGTAATTCTTATTATTCAATTTTCATAATTTTCATTTCAAAATACTAAATAAAATACGAAACTAAAACCCTTGTTTTCACACGAACTCAACTACTACTACTAAATTGTTTCTACTATTCGATTTCCTTTTGGAATTTTTCTCGATATACAAGGATTTTTCAACCGATGAGAAATTGACAGACTTAAATTAATGTTATAATAAAACACATGTTAATTAACGTTTATTTCCCATAGTCAATGTGTTTTTGCATATTTACATTCCTAAAAAATAATTTTACATATTTCTCGATTTCGACTTTGCGTAATGTTTGAAAAAAAATGTTTTCCAATTAACAGTAAGTGAAAATTTACCCGTCGCCGTTTATCAATTAAAATGTTTTCTTTCTACTTTCAGTTATTCTAACTGCGTGATCTTTCACCCTCATTCTTCCTCTATAAAATGTCTATTATTTTCGCTTTCGTCATTGTTCCCGTCGTTTTGTTTATTGGCAGTCGAATGTAATAAATCTTACACACATGTATAGAATATTCTATTATTAGCTTATTAAAGATTAAGATAGTAATCAACATTACTATTACTAACTGAAGAAGAAGAAAAGAGAGATGACGAAAGAGAAAGATATATACAGATAAAAAAAAGAAAAGGGTCCTATGGTGAGCAGATATTTATTTTATATTTCGAGACCAAATCTATATTTAGAATGCAGACAAATTGGAGACACGGTTTATAAAGAAAAAGAGCTTATCTAGTTTATCTGTCATGGCCCGGCGTTGCGAATTAATCCCGCAAAATCCCGTGGAACATTGGCCTACAGACGGGTCCGTCACTGCCAAGAAAATGATGCGAGCCAATTCCAGAATCGGAAGTAATAACAAGAGGGAAGAAAAAAAAACCCAAGCCATTCTGCACTATCTCTCTTGATAGTAACACACAAGTAAAAATTGAAACAAAATGGGCAGCTGAGAAAACAAAAGAATATATAGAGGAAATTGTATTGCAGCTGCTCGTTTTATTTACTTAGTTATTTATTTATTTATTTTGACCAGCTCTATTCTAAGGGATTCAAGAAAAAAGATGCACCGCTTGCTGGCTATATTAATTTACGTGTATTTTGTTTATTCTACTATGCTACGTGAATGAAGGATTATTCTCAAGATGTTGACCCAGTATTCCATACTTGCTTTAGCTAAATATGAATAGCAACCCATTCTATTTACGCCGTTTATGTTTGCGTTGGTATTTATTTTTTCTAAAATCCGATTGCTGCATCGAAAAGGCCAGTTAAAAATACATAATATACTTTGTTATTTTCTTTAATTTAATCCCTTTTTTAGAATTTATTAGACAAAATTTAACTTTTATTTTACCGTGCCAATAAATATGATCATCACTGTATATATATATATATATATATATATATATATATATATATATATATATATATATATATATGGTTGTATAAAATAATTATAGTAAGCAGGTTATGAGAAAATGTTTGTATTTCATTCCGAGATATATCACCAGGATATTAAATTTACGATTCGTCATGTTACTACAAAGCTTACTTGCCATAAATATTTTTGTTCTCATACTAAGGTCTTCCGCGTTTTAACCCGTAGCAGTAACACAATCTACATCGTCTCCTCTTCCTTACGAAAAATAAATCACCATCTGATAAGACTAAATGTTGTTATTGTTTTCAATTTAAATCCAAATATATTATAGGATTTAATTCACGAATGCATCTCAAATGTAATCCTTTGACTTAGGAATTTGAATTAAATGTCAGGGAATTTTACTTAATCCGTGGCTAATGGATATGAATGAAATTTAATGGAAAATGCTATATTGAAAATGTAAAACAAGCGTCTGTGTCCACATTGTTTTCCTTGTAAAAACCAGTAAAATACTGTAAAAAGAAAACATATGGGTGGGTAGTTGTAAGGATATAATAATAAATAGAGTTGCCCTGTTATTATATGCACAGGGAGGGGGTTGGGGTATAAGGCAAAGGTATAAGGTATGGGTAGCAAATTTTTGGAGGTGGATAAAAAAACAAAAATATTTAGGATGTAATCGATTGGCGTGGTGGAATAATAGGGGAAAATCTACTACTACTACTACTACTACTACTACTACTAATAATAATAATAATAATAATAATACTGCTACTACTACTACTACTACTAATAATAATAATAATAACGAAAAAGTAAATAAAATTAAGGGATAAACAATGAATATAAAATTAAAAATATCAAAATCACATTAATAGATAACGAATGAAGAGTAAAATAAAGCGATAAAATGAAAAAAATAAAACTGTAATTTACTTAAATGGGTCCAAGTTGAATAAAAAGGGTGTATGCGTACAAAAGAGAGGCACAAAGGAATAATGTATATAGGGATTTACACAGAAGAGCAGCGAATTCATTAGACAATACATCGGAGGATACAGATATGTAGGACAGGAACATGTCTGCAGAAGTCAATAATATAGTCCTGAATTTCCTGACTGGAAGGACCAGTGATATCGGTTATTTATGAACAAGCAAGGTATAAATAACAGAATAAATCAATGCTCGTTTATAACGAGGAAAAGGTTTTTTTTTTCCTGTGTGACGTTTCGGTGAGGTGTGTTATTAATTGTAATGAGAAAAGTTTGCAAATTCACAACGAAAGCTTGTTTTATCAAGAGATGTGGAAGAAAGAGACATTGCCTCTGTGCTAAGAAAGATGATGAAAAGATTGGGGTTTAGTTAGTTCCTAGGTTGAAGAAGGTGTTTAAGCGTTTGTCTTGTATATTCGTTGTTATATTATTCTGTGGGCGTTCCTTGGTTAGTGTTTATAAAATGTAATCTTTATTCGTCCTTTGCGTATGGGGAGTACATATTTGACGTAGCAGAATTAGGCCGGGTTTAATAATTAGTTCAAGGCAGCTGGCTGGAAACCTGTTGAAATGCTTTCAACTCGATTGAAAGTCAGAGTCTTATTTAGTAGTAGCGGCAAAATAGCTGGATGGAAGGAGGTTAAAAATCTACGTTAAGAATGATTGTGAGAGTGGTTAGATGGACCTTAACGGTCAGTCAGGAATTTTAGATGGGATATGGGAGGATGGAGATATGCGTGTGGGGGCGAATTTGAAGGAGATGAAAGTCGGTCAAGAATTATAAGTAAATCTAAATATAAATGTTTCAGGGTTGAATGGGTTCGTATTATTTATTCTAATTGCATAAGTTTATATGTGTTAATTGTATAGTGTGTAAGGGTTTAAATTAGTTCGATTTGTGGAGGAGTTTTTTTTTTTCTTTTAACTAAAATGCTCTGAAACTTCAAGCGGTGATGAATTTAACCGTTTCTTCAGGATTCCAGAATTATGCATTAGGTAGATTATTATTGTGAGGGAATATCTTGCTGGAGAACTGAGAAATTCTGCATTGAGATGAAAATAAAAATGGCACCCTCTATGTGAATTTGTCATTGACTAATTGAGAGCCCAACAAAATGAAGTTCGTATGAAACGCAATCGCAGTTATATTTCTGGTGTTAATTCACACACACGCACACACACACACACACATATATATATATATACATATATGTGTGTGTGAATGCATGTACATTTATGTATATATATACACATATATGCATGTATAAGTATATATGTATGCCTGCATGTTTGTATGTGTGTATGTGTATTCATAATCCAATCTATTCGATTTTTCTTACTTTATACGTAAATCGTAGGGTTTGATTGACAAAAGCTAATATTCGGTCTTTATGTTTATTTTTTATTTTAGTCATTTGCTTTATTACTTGTATCAGTTCACAGTTTAATTTAAATCAAAACATTTATTAGTTCGAATGGTGCGATAAAAATAATGATGTTTTAGTATTTTTTAAAACTAGATTTTACTTGTTTTTGCATGACATTTCGTCTCTGTTTTTTTTTTTCTTTTTTCTATTGATTTTCAATTTCTCATCGTGCTCGTAACATTTGTCTTATGGATCCCTAAAATTTTATAAAACAATGTTACGAATTAAAATGTAATTGTCCTCTTGACAAATAAAAAGCGAAATATTCATAAATCTACCCAACATTGTCAGATGTTGATACACTTTTCAAATAATAATAAATTCACAGTCATAACTCTGGAAAACGTGGTTTACATTGGACAACATTTCATAATCTTTCTTTTCATAGCAGGTCTTAGGTACGTAGATTCAAGATAAACTCATACGAGTATGCTAATTAAGAAAATTCAACAAAAAATAAAAATACATGTCTAAATACGAAGCAAGAATAAAATATAATTTTAATATTATTTACTGATGAACTATGCATATTAATGTTTTATACTAATTAATAAGCAGTAGGAGTAAAAATGATATTTTCAATCAATATTTTTTACGAATATTTGAGCAATATGAAGAGTGCATGTAACTTAGTATGTTCATTCTTGTTCTTCCTTAAGTTGTAAATAAATAAAATACTGACTCTAGCTAAAAATAATATGGACTCATATAATTGCCATTATACGTTTATTTTACGACATGGGTTATTTTAGTACAAAAACGAGCGTATAGATAATTATTTATAAAGAAGTATTCACTATTAAACTATACTGATCAATTAAATGGGGGAAATATATGTTGAAATACAATTTTGATGAGTAAAAATCAAAGGATACCTAGTCTTTTTTCTACTTAAGTTTTAAATTTCCTTGAATATCTCTTTTCTTCTAAGGTTTACATTACAAACAAAATACAGTACTGACATAAAAAGTTTGATGTATGAAATAATTAATACATACAAATGGTGATTCAAAGCATGAAATAGCAACTGAGAAGATTAAACTTTTATAGACTCTCTGTACTAAGCTTCTGTAGAAAGGGCTGTTAGCAAACCAATAGTAATGAGAATTTCCTTTGACGATATGGTTAAACAAGTCTCCGGGAAAATATTCGTTTGCAAAAATCTATATATAGATATTTAACATACTGCGGGTGGCCGTGATCATCCGTTGATTCAAAACAAGTTTCCAATGTTTAAGATAGATTATATGAAATTAATGTATAAAGTCCAGATACCTGATATATAGTTTAATCAATTGGGATGGATATTTTGATGTGAATTATTCTGATAAATGTATTACAGTTTACGGGCGTTAATAATTATCTTCAACATGATGGTATTTTATAGAACTCCAACTGAATCGAAAGTGCTACCTACAGAAGTCTAATAATAAGCATTGATGTCCATTAGATGATATTTAATATAGTATGATGTTATCTGTTCGCTACCTACAAAAAATAACATTTCCGGTTGCTATCTAATCTGGAGTAGTTGCTTATGTTTCGAGGCAAATTTGTTTTATTTTTCTGGTTACCTTGTAATTAGCATAATAATGTAATCTTAAAAATATAACGCAATTAGTTGTTGTCATATTTTTAATCTATTTGCATCAATGTACATCAGGAGGAGTTACAGGTTCCTGGTCTACCCCTAAAGTTAATGAACCTCGAAAAACATTTGGCAATTTTAACGCATATATTTGTAACAGGCTTCTGGGCTTGACCTTTACTCCTGATCTGAAATGGAATACGTACATCAAACCTGTTGCCAAGGCCGCTGGAAAAATGGTCGGATCCTTCTATCGATCCAGTAGATATCTCACTGCTGATGCAATTCTCTATCTATATAAGAGCCAGATACGTCCAAGGATGGAATACTGTTGCCACATATGGGCAGGAGCTGCTAGAAAAAACTTGTCCTGCCTTGATAGGGTTCAAAATAGACTTCGTGGCCTGGTGGGAGATGTCCTTTTCTCTTCGCTGCAACCTCTATCTCACAGAAGAGATGTTGCGAGTTTGTCTCTGCTTTATCGTTATTTTCATAGAAAGTGTTCAACTGAGCTTCAATCTATGGTCCCCCCTCGCCAAACTTTCAAAAGAAACACTAGACTAGCTGAAAATATTATCAATAATTTTCCCCACTCTTTATCTGTGCCTAAACCTAAACATAGATTCCATGATCAAAGCTTCTTTCTTAGAACTGCACGCCTATGGAATTGTCTTCCGTTTTCCTGCTTTCCAGCTGTCTATAATATGGTTGTCTTCAAGTCCAACGTGAACAAGTTTCTGATGAGCCGTTCCACTTAAGTTAACAAATTTACCGAACTTCCATTACTATCGATTACTATATTGTCCTTTTGACTACTCTACACTCTTTAACCCTTATCTTTGAGTGGCCTATCGGCCTTGATAAGTGGTGGCGCCTATGTAAAAAAAACAAAAAACGTTGTGCTGAAAAAAGGTCGAACAGATTTTCACTTTCTCGCATAACGGAATATTCAGCAACATGGTCATAACTTTAATATTTTAACTTTTAATGGAATTGAACATTAGTCTGAAATATTGCTTCTTCTAACTTATGAGAAGAACTACGCTTTTAAAGATCATATCTACATGCAGCCTCTAATCATCTATACATACTTATTAATGTAATAACAAATGAGTCCCTAAAGAGGCACAATACGCTCAATGAAAATATGTCATCCTTAATTTTAATGAGATTCAAACACTGGATAGCGTACACACAATCATGCTGCTGGTTACACTTAGAACACGTTTTGATCATTTCGAGAACCGCCAATCGAGACTTAACACTACATAATTAGCACATTTCAAAACTCAGTAATTCAGTAGCGTGAGTTCTATTTTCACACATGTTTTCTCGACAGCATTATCGGGTTTTCTTTTGTAGTATTTTTTAGTGTAAAATATTACCCCTATTAAAGGTCCTATAATTGCCAGTCGTATGAATACTTTTCTGTTATGGATCTATAATTATTCAAGATTCATTATGAATAGGTTTAGAATACGAGGAAATTAAATGTGATCTTAATGATTTACATAATGTTAATAAATCTATATACCTATAAAAGTGATCGTGTCTGTGTGTGTCTGTGTGTGTACATTTCCCTACGCAATAACTCAATTTAAAGTCTACAGACTCGAACTTTAAGACACAGGTCACTGAGATTTGGGAAAATCTTTGTGGTCGGTTTTCGGCCAGAAATTTCGTTGGTAAGGGGTCAAAGTTACACCATTTGACCTTTGAGAACTCTACCAAACTCCCCCGCCAATTTTGGGTTTAAACACTTTAAATTTTAGATATAGGTTCCTTTGACATGGATCTAATTTAATAACTTGATTTGAGCCGAAAATAATAAATGTTAAGGGGTCATAATAGAGGTCAAATTTAAAAGAATTGCCCGCTTTTTTTTCTCAACAGACACCTCTAAACACCCGTGCACCGCCGGGCTGAAATGCTGATTGTCTCAAAAATTAAAATAGATTACGAATAGAGTTTACGAAATATCTTGACGTGTTTTTTTTTATTTTAATAACTGTTTATAAAAGATTTAATTATCAATCACTAATTATTTCAGATGTTTAAAGAATACTTAGACAATTGCTATATAAAATCACATAAAATGGTTACTACTGAATTGAAGGCAAAAAGTAAATATATATATAAATGAATATAGTATACACTACTTTTTATATGTATGTCATCACTAGGGCTAGGACAACAGCATATTATTTTCATTGTTTTGACTCTCGAGTGTGTATTTATATCTTATATGCTTTTGTATAGATCTATGTGTTTCTCGGTTGATTAACTGTCTGTGTCGGATATATACTCGAGTCAAAACAATGAAAAGCATATGCTGTTTTCATAGCCCTAGTCATCACTTCCCGAACATTTATGGCAATGGCTAAAGTGATTACGACAGCGCTGTGAAACGGTTTAATTCTAAGTAGAGGCGGCCTTCAATAAACCGCGGTGTAGTGGCCAATGAAGTAGCCTGCTTTTCATCATATTCTATTGTAGATATTGACTTGCTGCCCACCTAAGCAAGATATAACGCAAGGTCAGAAAGTGGGGATTTCAAGCCAGCGTCCCTAAAGTAGGGTCACTCTTGTCTATCAAAAATCGCCATGGGAATCCCCAACGTTGTTATTTTTTCTAGGACAAGCAAGATTATTCTTTTTCGTATGGGTTACATGCTTTTTGCATCACATTTTGCTAAGGCTAACAAACGTTTCTCACATTTTGATTTAATATACATTGGAATCGCCTTTTTAGTAAAGAGATTAATCGATCATTTTTCGAATTAAAATAACAAGTCACCCAGATTCGATTTTTAGTAGTATAATACAGCTTACATATCACCGCTTTTGCTAAGCTTTGGATTTTGATTTATTTTTAATGGCGCTGTAGTTTTTAGCCAATTGTTCTATTAGGGCATCGGAAACTGTTGCACTGTTTTTTTAGTATGACTAACAATACTCACGAACCATCGCTTTTAATATGGCTAATACTACTAATGCGCTACTATTTTTAATTGGGTAAATAAGCATTTTTGCGAATATTTATGCAACGCTAATAACTATATTGCATAATAAACATTTTACATCCATCTATTTCGGCATTTTATAACCCAAAAAGACAAAGTGTATACAGTGTAACCCGGATATAAGATAGCCGAATATTAAAAAAAACGGATATAAGAGGGGTTTTCTCTGGTTCAAAATTAGTGGCTGTGTCAATATACAGTGTAACACGAATATAAGTAATACCCGGATATAAGATAACTCTAGGGCTCGCCCTAAAGTAGTATTTTATCTCTGAGTTACACTGAACAACATATTTTTAAATAAAACAAAAATCGCATGATAGTTGGGTTTAAATAAAATGTTGACTATGCTTTTAATCATTTTTTTAAATAATAAATATGAAAAGGATCGATCGCAGGTTAGTGCGAGACGAATAATTCCATTAAGTTGTGTATTGCACTGAGCTCTATAGGAGAACGTCATTGATTCCCGGCATTATTTCGCCTACATTTCGTCAAAACAATAAAATATTCACTGTTTACAAAGGTGGTACCTATTTTTAAGGGTTTGCACTGGAATTGAACTCTAGGTGCAGATCCCATTAGGTAGCAATCAATTTAATATGCTGATGTGCATCTTAAGCCACGTCGCTAGGGTTGTTAGCCACGTGCTATAACAATATTTCTTTTAGTTTCCGAATATGGATATTTTGCTAAAATGGTGACAGGTTCATAAGTAAAACAGGTTTACATTTTTTCTCTACTTTTTACAAGGAAGTTACCAGTTATTAAGGCCAAGAAGCACCTCGAAGATAAGGGCTAATAAATGTAAGGTGGTAGTTTATTTATTGTTAATGGGGTGGAGTGGGTAGAATTTTGGTTATTTAAAGGACACGGCTCACCAAATTCCTGTTTGCGTTAAACTTGAAAGCTGTCATGTTGTAAGCGACCGGCAAGTCAGCCAAGGAAAGAGTGTTCTATTTTGAAAATGTTACATTGAAATAGTTTTGTTTGCGATTTCTACAAAAACATACTACACTACTTGAATTTGGAAATTAGAAATAACTGAAGGATTAAATAAAATAATTGTTATTTTGGTGAATTTGAAATATTGATGTTCAATGTGCGTTTCAGGGAATAATTGCAAAGCAAAACAAAATGCGCTTTCCATAATCGCATTGTTTTTAGTAGTTTAATCGAAAATTGCAAAAATCACAATAAGTCTTGAATTCTGTCTAATCGTGTCCCCTAGAATTCATTAGTTTTAAATACGCAAAAAAAAACAAATAACATTCAGAAAAATAACTTCATCAATTTTTAGGAGATTGGTATCATATAATATTAATAACGGACAAATTGGATTGCCCGAAAAATTTTATTTACAGAATGTTAGTCTGACGCCTGTAATAGTCTCTTCAACGTACTTATAGACTTTTCTTAGCTATTTACTAAAACCACAAGGAATTCTCTAATAGTTACCAATCTAGATACTGATATAGCCCAAATTTGCTTAATTAAGGGTATCTGATGGGAAGAGATGCGCAAATGAGATACACGCGAATTTGTATTTCTGGCCTGGTGCTATTTAATCTATACTAGCTCCAATATTGTCTTCTATATATTTATTAGAATTTATTATATTAAACATATTGCACAGACATTGAATTCTTATATCCGTAGTTACTCTAATTTCAGTAAAGCAAATATTATTCTCTAATCAAAAAAATAACATAATTCCTCTCCGTTATGTAATTATATACATGATCCTATTATATACAAGGTAAATTTTTCAAACTTTTCAAATCCCAAATGTCCATTCGGAGATAAAAGTTATATGAGTGTCAGAAGAAGAATAGAGTAATTAGGAAACTGGGTTCAATTTTCAATAAACGTCTTTAGGAGGATTTGGATTATTTAATAGTGTGATTAACCAAATATTTGATAAAATTAGGATTGAAAACGGCATTGGTGTAGTCAGCTGGAAAGTACATCCGCGGTACTGTGTAACACAGTCTGACAGTTCTAGAAACAAAGATTTACTCGTGAAAATGTTCTCATTAGCGGCATAGATTGAAGCTTAGTCGAGCCCCTATCATGAAAATACAATAGAGTAGAGAAAGACTAACGCATTAATGAAAAAAAATATAAATAATAGGGGCAGAAAATGGCATCGTCCACTAGATGACGAAGTTGGTTTAGTGATCTTTCGAGCAAGAAAACTGCTTTGGGTAGCACCTCCTAGCTATGGCAACATTACTCCGTCTACGTGCAAAGTGAAGGATAAATGATTTGACATGCTTTTAAGAATTTCTAAAAGCAAATTAGATTAACGAAATTTATTTTTGTGCTCCAAATCTACGTATAATGTAAAGTTACGACATGTCGGTAGAATAATGGAACACGTACTATTATTTTCAAAATATCCATAGGATTCTATTTGGCTATATCTTGTTTAAGAACAATAAGGTCTAAACTTTCATTCACGTTTTATCTTTTAAAACAAAATTAGAATGTATATACATCTGTAAACTGGATCTGTTCTGGTTTTTATTATTTAAACGAAACGAAAAAAAATAATATCATATAATGTATATTTAAGGAATAAGTATATATTTTTAAAGAATTTGTTACCAGTTGCTTTTATAAACCCTAAAATGTCACAAATTGTTTTGCTCATGTTTAATGAAAAACTTCCTATTTCCACCAGTATACAGATGAAACCTACCAGTGCAGATATGGTACATTAATCTAAGCTTTTCAAATGTATATTAACAGGAAAGCAGTATGATATTTTTGCACTGTATAATTATATAAAAATAAAACTAATTAATTAAAACATATGTTATAAACATCGTGTTAATTCAATAGGGGATTTTAATATGAATCTTTAAAAGCTTAAATATGTGACTTGACTCATTTGTTATGCCGCATAAATTCTTATATTGACAGGAAATATTCAAATCGGCAAACTACTATTAAACAATCAATTTCTCCATTATACTTCCTGGGGGGGTTAGCATTAATAAACGTACGGTTAAATTATTAAAAAAATACACACACTAATAAATTAAAGTTCCGAAATTTATCAATAAAATTACTATTTTTAAAATGGAGCGTTTTAATGGGAAAATCGGAGTACGGAATACATCAAAAGTGCATGTGAAATATTACATAGGAGATTTAGGAATTGAATAAATAACAGAAATAAATAGTTTAAGTCTTAAAGCCTCTACTAAAAGAGAATACAAACACAGAATTTTGTGTCGAAGGAAATTGAGCACTACACGTTATTATGCATTATATAACATTTTACACATGATTAAAAACATTTATAATCTGTTTGGTTCAATGTTTCATTTAGTAAGTTTATTAACATCGAAATTAAAATTTGATAATTTAATATTACATAGAAAGAAGGGAAGTAAATTATTTACTTTAAATAAGATATCTACTGCTACTGTGTAACTTTTTCGATAGAATGATTCGAATATTATCGTATAGTTTAAGGACACGGCTTACTAACGCTGTTGAATAACTTATCACCTACATTCACCTCAATTGTAAGCCAAATTTCATAAATGTTCGCTTTGTTGACTCCTGTGTCTTCTGTTGATCGAGAACAACAAGGATATCGGTTTGATTTTAAAGAGTGTAATTTTTAAGTGCGCAAGGACAGAAATTTTAGCGTTTGTGTACGAGTGAAAATGAATTTGAGGAATACATAGCTTTCACATATACAGACAGGCCGACTTTTAACTACCTGTATTCAATACACACTTCCCTGCAGGCTAGCGGAAACCGCGCCGTTTCGCTTCGATTCTTGTAGGTGTTGGGAGCTGAGTGACATAACCGCTCTCTGACATAATTGACGTTTTTTTTATTTATTTCCACTATTAGGCTTTCACTTTTTTAAGGCCCTTTTAATTCATCCCATGTTCGCTATCTAACAAAGGATAAAAGGTGTTTTCAGACATGAGACAGTTGTAATGAAACCAGACTGGCATTACTTGTAGAGAAAATGTCAGAGGAATGTCTTATATACTTAATGTAAGTGTTTTAACGTTGGTGATCATATAAAGCAAATTGATTGATTGAGCGAAAAACGTGAGCTCAATGCTTAGCCTCCGGATCCAGATCAAAGTGTAGTATCTATTCTTCAGATGTACACTTCAATTTTTTGTTCTCTGTCAGTGGAGGAGAAATCCTTCACGACTGAGAACAGTTTATTTTTGTTCCTTTTCTCCACATTAAAAAAACGACCCTGGTGTCTAACTCTGTCCCGTGGGGTGGCATTATTAATATGAATAACTGTTTCCTACTCTAATCAGTAATCATTTAGAAGTAATTGTTCAAACACTTCATGTGAGTTAATCAACTAATCTGCAACCTTTACGCACAACAGATCCTAGGGTTTTACTCTGCCAATTATAGCTACTACGATTCTAAAACTATATTCTTAAGATGTAATAGTTATCAATTAATTATTTTAAAAACTTTATTTTTAAATTTAATTAAAAATACAATTGCCGTTTTATCACTTCGATGACGCTATAAATACATGTGAGCCCAAGAGTAGACTGGTTCAACAAACGGTCTATTAATATCTTAAACCCAACACTCTCATTTTAATTGAATGTTCTACTCTAGTATACGTTTCCGTCCTTCTTTCCAATGATTTACTGAAGTAACGGAAGGATTTTTGGAAAATGCTCCTAAATCCATGCGTTATGAGAATTTGGATGACATGATAAATGTCATGCTATTCAAGTTTTCAACAGGAGTGCCCTTTATTATCATTTTAGTATTGTCGAAAAACTTGCAGTCGCGTGTTTAATAAGAGATGATCATAGATCAACTTTTACTCTTTTAAGAAAGCAGCAGCATGTGTATAGACAGCCACATTCTCGTTGTAACTAGTCATGGTTTGTGCTGCTACAATTTTATTAATTTCTTTCTCAAAAGTTATATAAACTAAAGTTTTGTCCTGTGATAGAAATTGGCAACCAGAATTAAGTTATATATTTCCAATGTACTTAAATATACATATTTGCAGATAATCTAAACTTTCTGTGATCGCAATTTTCGCTAATAGTAGATAAGGCTTGTCTCAGTAGATTTCAGAGATGCCTTAAAAGAAAGATATTAACGTTAAATGTATTCTAATTTCTCGTATCCCCTATTCTAATTGTATAGTAAATTAGTCTTTACTAATGAAAACAAAAGTTATGCCGAACGTTAATGTGTTTTGTGCTAGACAATATAATGTTTTGATAAATAGCATACTATTTGTCTTTGAATATTTTTTTATTGGATAAACAACAATACTTAGAAATGGTACAGTGAGGACCATTTTTAAAGACGTGTGCCATCTTGCATTTATTAACACAAATTTTTATTGGAATATGCGCAGAAATATCTAACCTCAGTAGACGTTCGTATAATGAATGATGCTGGGTTCCACAGAGCTAAGAGGGGGAAAATAAAAAAAAATACCAATACATGTTCAAGAAAGAAAGAAAATAAAATCTTAGGAAAATTCGTATTCATTCAAGTAATTATAGCAGCAATGAAACTTGTGGGAAAAAATTCCAAAGATATCTAGAAAATATTCCCAGGTTACACAAGTGCAGGTAAAGATAAAAAGATAGAAATAATTGCACCTTAATGAAGGGATAGAATCTAAAAAAAAAGATCTCTTGATTTTAATTTATTATATAATAGGTGACTCTATGGCATTCGGTAGGATGCCCTATCACTAGCTAGAACAAAATAATGATATAACTTAAAAAAAGAATGCACGTATATATATATATATATATATATATATATAATTTAAAGGTGGTTAGAGCAATTTTCTATAGAGCAGAATGTATTTTAATGTTATAGTAAAAATACTAATTTAATTAAAATACAGAAAAAGAATAATGCTCGTTGTGAAGCCAATGTATCAAAGCTAAATAGGCACATATCCTGGAGTTACTTTTATATTTGGTAAGGTGATTGATAATTTATAATTCAAAATTAAAATTAAAAAATGCTTTGGGGAGTATTACTGTTTTCAAAGGATGAACCATTTAAAAATAAATAAATATATATGTATATATATATATATGTATGTATATATATATATATATATAATTATATTTGTTGAAATTCTCTTAATAGCATCTAATTATGACATTATACATAATCTAAACCCATCTTTGTAATTGCATTCTAACGTTTACTATAAACGCAGCTATGTTATTTATTTCTAACTTTTATTATTAACCAATATTACTTTACTTATCTACATCATTAATCAACTATTTTTCCTTATATTTTAATATTTTCCAGATTCAGCTGCACTACTTAAATGCTAGGTTTATTTATGGTTTCTTTTATTTAAAAAAAACAATATTTTGCTGATGAGGAAACTTTGTTTTCATAAAAAAATTATATGCTTATATTATTGCCCTTGACTCAATGCCTGTCACAATAAAAATATTGTTTCCAAAACGATCGTACAATTTATTGGCTTTGTTGTTCTCCTTCTTATGAAACGAATATTTTATTTTAATTTTTAATTATAATTTATCAATCACCTTACCAAATATATATATATATATATATATATATATATATATATATATATATATATATATATATATATATATATACGGCATAATCGCTTTGACACACCGGTTCTCGTCAGATCACCGAAGTAAACCAACGTTGAGTCTGGTTAGAACCAGATTAATGACCATTTGCGAATTCTAGTCGCTGTATGTGTTCTCCGCTTATCTCGGCATTTGTTTCCAGTCGTCCTGTATATAATATTTAATAATATTTTCATTGTCAAAAAATAACTCGGCTATGAGAAAAAATACTCTTTGGTCTTTATGGAAAATGTTATACACGTTATGCGCCAAAACGACAAAAAAAAAGGAAACTTTTAAGTTTTATGTTTCTGGTCTTCCATACATGTAAGTGCTTTTCTTGGCGTTGGTTTGTAAGTAAACGTGACTTGATCCCTTGGGAAAATAGCAATCTGAGCAAGAAACAAAATATGCGGAAGTACGTAATACAAATCTAGGTTAGCTAAATGTGGGTTGTTTCGTTTTATGTCAGTTGTAATTAAAATTTTCTGAATTAGATTTTTTTACAAATAGATATACAATCGTGCGTAACTATTTATGGTCATTTATGAACTAAATATATTTAAAACAAGAAACATAACTTCCAATCAGATAAGTAATTAAGGATTACGGATCCTATTTATGAGTGTCTTTTCAGGACAAAATTTGAACTTTACTTTTTACACGGCGAACTTTATATTGACAACTCTCTTATACTGAATTACATAGTTTGCAACTAAGCTTCGTTTGGAAATTTATCATGAAAAATTCACACCGACGCAGAGATGGCGAATTAAAAAAAAAATGTTATTTAAATTTTATGAAAATAAAAATTTACATTTGATGACCCACTATTTTTACGAACATTGGCGTATTAAAGCTTCATGAACGCTGATAAATCAGACTTGATAAACCACTTGGAAGACACGTTTCTGTCCTAATACAGCCTAGTTTAATATGTAGAGTTTGTCAAAATTGGGCCTTTAGATTAGATCATGCATGCGTGAGCCGGGAGAGTCATATGCCCGAAATTAAAATTAAATTGTAAAATTCAAACAAATAATCTCTACAATAAACGACATATCTGTATGATAAAAAAAATATTTGTGTCATATTTTAATTCAAAGTTTTACGCCTCTTACAACACCCATTAAACCATAAAAAATATTTTTACTGTATTTATACCTGCTTTTTTAATCAAATTCTTTGATCGAAGTTGCAATTAAAAAACTAACTATATAAAGTTTAAGTAATGTGTACCGGGTAAACTATTACGGCGTATAGAACGCTGGTATTGCTATTTTGTATTAAATGATATTCTATTTATGTCTTTTTTTTTTCGTTCTCTCCGGCATTGCTGGACAGCAATTGCAACGTTTAGATTATTCTCTATACTTCAAAATTAAAAAATGATTAAAATCACGACATATGAAAAAGAGTGGCATTATTATTATTATTATTAGTAGTAGTAGTAGTAGTAGTAGTAGTAGTAGTAGTAGTTATTGTAGTAGTAATCGCAGTATTAGTAGTAGTAGTAGTAGTCATTATTATTGATTTGATTTTATTACAACTGTTATAATAATAATAATAATTACTAGCATGGGTGTCCGGCGTTGCCCGGGTGTTTGGAGGTGTATGCTGAGCAAAAAAAAAAAGGGGGTAATTTTTAAAACTTTGACCCCTATTATGACCCCTGAGAATTTATTGTTTTGGGCTCAAATCAAGTTATTAAGTAAGATCCATGTCCACGGAAGCTATATCTAAAATTTCAAGTGTGTAGACCCAAAATTATCGGAGAAGTTTGGTAGAGTTCTCAAAGCTCAAATCGTTGAACTTTGACCCATTAATCGCCAAATTTCTGGCTAAAAACCGATCACATAGATTTTTCCAAATCTCAGTACCCTGTATATCAAATTTCGAGTCTGTAGACTAAAAATTGACAGAGTTATTTCGTAGGGAAATGTACACAGACACACACACACACTTTCACTTTTATAGATATATAGATTTAAAATTTGAGTCTGACAGAATGACAAAATTATATTGCAAACCGATATATTAAACAAACGAACTTCAAAGAGACAAATGAACACATAAGTAAAAACAATTTGTATTAGAAAACATTTATTATTCCATGTCTGAGGTTCGCTCTTAATAAAAATTGTTTTTTTTTTACTTCCTTTTTCATAAAAAACTAAAAAAAAATCAAGAAAGAAAAGAAATTTAATTTTATTTTTTCATTAATTTCTTTCTGTGCAAAGCAATTCTTTCAAACTTACTCTGTTTCCAAAATGTTTTTATTCTATTCCCCTCCCCCTTCATTCATTTTCCTCCGCATCCTGGCAAGTATTAAAATAAACCATTTATAATATTTATTTATGGATTTAGTTACTTCTCATTTCTTTTGTATCGGTAAATGAATTCCATTTAAAAAAAAAAACTGTAAAAGTCACGTTAAAGGTGATTAAGTTGGAAAGTAAGTAAAAATTTACCCTTTTTACTTTTATACGATTTCTTATCACTTTGAAAAAGGTGTGTGTGTGTTTTAAAAATGTTTTTTAACTGCTATAATCTCATTTATATATATATATATATATATATATATATATATATAACAACGTGAGTATTCATATCGTGGGTTTGTATTACTGTACACATAGATTCGAAAAAATAGTCAAAAACAAATATATAAATAAATGTTATCAAAAGCAAGATAAGTTACTTTTCTACCTAACTGGATATATTGTTTGTGTTTTTATTCAATGTAATATATTTATTCAGCTCGAAAAACATACAGTGTTTACCGATGTGTTGGAAAATTCAAGATGGCGTCTCACACCCTCTTTAACACCGTAAGTTTGGGAAAAGGTGTTATAAATAAAAAACTATACAAAATACTATTAAAAACCCGCCGAATATATGTCAACCTATGTCACGGTAACATATATTGAGCGAGTTTTTAACAGCATTTTAACAGGGCACATCGTAAAAACTGACCCATTAATTTTCCTGAAGTAAAAACTATATAGTTTTTAAACTTTTAAAACTGTACATTATAAAAAGAAAACTGTTCGAGTGATTTTTTTTTTACATGGGTGTCACCACTTATCAAGGCCCAGAGGCCACTCAAGGATAAGGGTTAATAGGTATACATTAGTCATTGTGATTTTAGCATAGTAAACAGTGAGAATTTTGTAACTTGGATTACTTGAAAAAGAAAACTGTTCGAATGATTGAAAATGAAAACAAAATAACAATGTAAATATATTGATAAGAAAAAAACAAAAACAAACGAAGTTTCCGTTTCAGGAACCCGAGTTTAATTTTATGTCGTAATCATTCAACTCGTTAGCGGTTTTATTCAGCGATTAGGGATAACCATATGACATATCTAATTACCAAAGCGATTTTTTTAATTTTTTTTTTTTTATTAAAACTAAACCTGTTTAGTTTTAATGAACCAATTTTTTTAAAGCCAACAATTTAGTTATTTTGAGAGCGTGCAACTGCACCCGAAAGGTTGATTAGGAAACTCCAAATCCTTTTATGACTCGAAAAAAAAAGGGCTTTTTATCGGCTTAAATGATAAACTAATGTTAAATATTAGTATTTAATATAATGAGATATCAATCTACACAATTTGCCATCGATTCTGAAATAAAATGAAATCCTGACATTGTGATCATTTTTGCAGGTGTTATGTGCCAAATATTGAAATAAGAATGTTTAAATTCAATTATAGTAATTTAAGTCTTTAATTTTAAAGTCGATTTTATTTATAAAATATCTTTTTAGAAATCAATCTCAAAAACAATCTGAACAATAAATCTCTTTTGTTATGGCTAAGTTTTTGTCAAGCGTAGAAATTATAATAGACAAGTATTCATCCATGATGACATTTTACCGATTTCCTGGTTTACAGGTATTCTTGCTAAATTTCTTCGAATGAATTGACATAAACAATACTTCAACTAAATACGTATATTTCATGCAATAATGACTTTTGTTTCTTCTGACTTTTCCTAAACTAAACATAAAACATCGGTTAGGGTAAGTTTAACATTCTGTAAAAGTACCTTCCGGTTTTTTTTTGTACTTCTGCAGAGAAGGTAAAAAACCGATAAATACTGGATATATTTTTCGTGTTTTTATTCAATTTAACATGTTTATTCAGCTCGAAAAGAATACAGTGTTTACCGATGTGTTGGAAAATTCAAGATGGCGTCTCACACATTCTTTAACACCGTAAGTTTGGGAAAAGGTGTTATAAATAAAATCTATACAAAATACTATTAAAAACCCGCCGAATATATGTCAACCTATGTCACGGTAACATATATTGAGCGAGTTTTTAACAGTATTTTAACCGGTTTTTTTATTTATTACACCTTTTTCCAAACTTACCGTGTTAAAGAGAGAATCGGCCGCCATCTTGAATTTTCCAATACATCGGTAAACACTTATGCTTTTCGAGCTGAATAAACATGTTAAATTGAATAAAAACACGAAAAATATATCCAGTTTGGTAGAAAAGTAATTTATCTTGCCTTTGATAACATTTATTTGTTATATATTTGTTTTTTGGCAACTTATTCGAATCTATGTGTACAGTAATACAAACCCGAAATGAATTTAAGACCACGAGTGAAATGAGAAAATGAAGAAAATCACATTTACTGTGTGTGTTTACTGTTTATGTAAGTCAGCGGGTTTGGTTGCCATAACAACGTGACGGTAGTGAACCTGTGTGTGTGCGTGTGTGCGCGTGTGCTTGCTAGTACTACTACTAAGTTTGTAGGAGCGTTTGATTTCGTGTAGTTTTGTTTCGTATAATAGTTTCGTATTTTTTTAATTTGTAAATAACAAGTTATTAAAAAATTAAACCCTTCCAAGATGGACAATAAATAAATCCATAATATTTTATGGTAAAGGTAAGAGCGTAGAAACGATTGTTTTTTAGGAGATGTGATTATTGGATTAACCAATCAGAAATCGTCTGTGGCACACACATCTCTGTTTTATAGATATATAGATATATAGATAGATAATAATAATAATAATAATAATAATAATAATAATAGTAATAATGATGACGATGATGATGGTTAGTACAGATTACGCCATGGTAAATTGCAGTCCGAGTCGATATCTGATTTTACAGCGTCTCCTGCCTTCTCTTGGAGTCTGCCTGTCTGGTTTTGTTAAGATGGTAGACAAACACGACTACGCATGTGGTCTTCTTTTAATATCTTGTATTTCGTTTTAATTGGCCACACTTCCTTTTACTTGTAAACAAAGAGTCGGCCATGTTTAGTTTTTCTGCCTTCATAGATTTTTATAGTATGACATTTACTCATGTTACCAACAACTTTACAAAGTTTCTGAGTGTGTGTCGTTCGTGGTAAGTTTTACGTGTATACAGTTTAAGGCATTCGTATGCTTGATTACGAGTCAGAAATAAAACCAGTTCATTATAAGAAATGAAACGGCAAAATGAAAGAAGTATGTTTCTTTTTGCACACTATGTTATACACTGACCGAACAATGTCGCAAGGTGTGCTGATCCACGATTATTATGATATTTAATAATATTTGTAAAAATAGAATGTCAGAAAAATGTTATAGCGAAATAATTATTTTACAGAAAAAAATTATGTTAAAATATTTTAATAAAAAATAATGTTCGTTTTCATAACTAGCACAAGTAAAAATATTAACCAGGTGAAAAAGAATGTCAGAACATAAACAAAATGACTTCTTATCTCCCCCCAAAATTGTTGCCGTCAGTGGGGAAAAATGAAATAGAGTAATGTGAAATTTGATAATGAAGCAAGTGTTGTCGAATCACTTAACTGTGTCAATATAATTAAAAATCCTACTGAGACATCTTCCAAAAATTACATAATATTTCTTACAATAATAGTGTCGATAGTGACGAAGGAAAGAAACGCAGTAATATCGAAATTTATGGTGAAGCAAGGGTTGCCAACTCGCTAACCAACACAATGTATTTATGTATTAATTTGGAAATCCTAATGATCCATCTTCTAAAAATGATTTCAATTTTCTTAAACTTATGGTAGCCTTGGTGGGAAAAGAAATTATTTCATATCCGTCGAGAGTATGTTGAATTGTTCATTATCATTTCATATGTTTTTATATAAAATTACCCGTCCGAATGTAGATGAACATATTTTAAATATGTGTTGTAACTTACCCGTCCCCAGAAGGGTAAATTATTTCATATACATTCTGTAAATTACCAGTCATAGGGGAGGTACAATTATTTCATACATGTGTAATACCCGTTCCAGGGTATGTAAAATACGTATTTGCTCGAAATAGCAAATGATACATAGACATTAAAAAATCCTTTCACCAAAGAATAACAAATATAGTCAAAATCAACTTCATTTTTCTCATCGTTTATACGGTCCCGAGCAAGAACTGGAAGTATACGTATCAGTAATCGGTAGTTGGGTTCGCAGACTCAGTCGGTAGACAGACGAAGAAAGATTGTCTGTGGACTGTAATATCTCTTTGTAGGGGAACATGTTGATAGTAAAAGTTTAGAACCAGCGTCGCAGCTGTTCAATGAGAGAAATATCCGGAATAAAGCTGGTGTACATACTACCAGGGATTTGGGCTGTACGAATCTTTGTCTGCAGTTTTTCAGAAGATCCATCAAATCAAGGTCAATCAAAATAGGGTGGGTTTCTCCATTGCCCGATCTAAACTCTCAGAAACTATCATTTTTCCCTTAATGTTATAATTGTTATATGCTTTGTTGATACTAACATTAGACGATCAATTGACACACTCATATATAGATTATCACATATATCAACGGACATATATTTCATATATATATATATATATATATATATATATATATATACATAATATATATTTAGTAGAAATGGTAATGACTAAAAAATGAAGAGAGTGCTCAATACTGTTTTAGAGCAAATCTGCGTTTTATTTTTAATTACCGTGTCTTTCTGTTAAGTTATATTATTGTTTCAGCTACCCAGCCGTTTTTTTGGTCGTCTGTAGCTTCCTCAGACTTTTACAGAAATGTTCGTTATGGAAGAGTGAACTACCTCCAAACAATTAACAAATAAAAACTAAATAAACAAAGCGAACACCCAACAGGTCAAAACATACTTATCAAGAAATCATCTCACCAACGAGGCGCCAAAAACTTTAATATTAAGACTCGAATTTTAAAATAACCCCCTCCTCTTACCCCCCGCATATTCCCCTTCCCCCTCCATGTATCCCTATGCCCGCAGCCACACCAGAAATGAACTTCCCAGATCCTCTCCCACAAGTTCTTTAAACTCCAAAACAAAAACAAGGTGAAGGGTAAAAATCCAAAAATGGTGAAATCCAAAACGGCCGAATTTAAAATTTCAATCCAAAACCAATCACCGGACTATCCATTCATGTGAAATCTTTTTATCATTTTTCTTTTGCCTCCTGTTCCCCTTACCTCACCCTTTTTTTAACCAAGTAAGATCTGTGACTTACTTGTAGTTCCATTAAATACTTTTATATGCAAAATCCAATCCTGCATTTTGCTAATTCCTGCCCTCTGATGAGAAGGAGAGTATTTCTTCGAAACTCCGCGGATTAAGGACTATCCACTTATCTTGTGCTTTCTTTTTTAAAATTAAATATGTTTTTAACTCTTTTTCAAGATGTCTTTTAACATGTTTTATTAATGATTTGTTCATATATACATATATATGCACACGTATTTACGTATTCATCGTATATACAACCCTCCGTTGTTATACAGAATCCCATTGTGCGACAGCTATACTCTTCTTCATTGCCCGATGTAAACTCTCAGAAACTATCATTTTTCCCTTTCTGTTATAATTGTTATATGCTTTGTTGAGATTAACATTGGACGATCAACTGACACACTCATATATAGATTATCACATATATCAACGGACATACTACTTGTATGGATTCAATAATATAACTATGGCGATATTACTTGGATACGATGTAAAACTAGCAGCGTCAACTGCTATGAATGCATAGTCTCGTTGTCCTAGCATATTCTTTTTTACCCGTTCCTTTACGCACTGCTTTTGTTTTCTTTATTTTTTCAGGTGTCTCTTTCTTAACATTTACCCTTTAATTTTCGATGGTTACAGGTTGAAACGATAAATTTGTCGCCCTAAAAGAAACATCACTACAGTTTATTTTAAAACTTTTATTGAAAAAAATCAATTTATAAAACTAAATTATGTAGTAGAACTGATATGCATTCAATATATCCGCCTTCACCCTCAATCACAGCCTCCATACAGGTCCGAAACTGGGAGCATGCTTTTTTTCACAAGTGCCGACGGGGGCTCCGCGAATTCTCGACAGATAGCGGCTATCAGTGTTGTCAGAGGTAATGTTAGGAATATTCCCGACTTATGATTACAACGAAGTAGTCAAGCGGGTTCAGGTGGTGGAAGCACTAAAAGAAGACTACAAAGTCGTAGCACTTTTTCTTAGGACAAGCCTGGGTTTTTTTGGACTTGTGTGCCGTCCCCGAGTCCTGCTGTCAATTTTAAGTTCTACCGACGGCCACCGAATTGCACCAGAGAATCATCACACTGTTCAGCACATCCAGGTAGACGTTGGTGTTTATTTTCAAGCCGACTTCGAAGATGGGAAGTTACAAAATTTACCCCCTCCCACTTGAAACTACACCAAAGACCATAACCGTGGCTGGTAACTTACTTGAGCTGTACCCTCAACCGTTTAAGTGTACGGATTTGTACTTTGAGGGTTCTGACAATCGTTCTGTTGTCATAACTTGGATCGATGAGAAGCATGAGTTGTACGGCGCCGAATCTCCAATCTCGCTCATTGTACATTTTGTTACATTAAGGCATGACAGAAGGTTGCTATAGCTCTTGAGATTTGTACACACTTTCCAGCTCGTAGAAGGTCTCAATATAAAAAGAAAAAAAACGATTATTATCAAACGAAAATTAAATTGCGTCATATTTTCTAAGGCGACAATGTTATCCTTAAACCTTGTATATCTAACGAATTCACGGAAACCTGTCTTACCTGCACTTATTTAAATCTTCATGCTGCCATTTCTCAGATTATTGCGATCATTCATAAGATTGCACTAATTTTAATAGTTTTAAACAATCTCGATTCTTTGCATTCTATCATTGGAAGTTATATTTCCCAAGACGCTTCGTTCGTCGATAATGTATTGTTTTCCATTGATGTGAAGTTTTCTAATTCTATAGGCAGATTTCTAAGCTCCGTTCTATTCGTCCTTATGTTTATTTCTAAACACAACCCAATGATCTTGGTTTGCAATTGTGGTGAATTTTATGTGCTAATTGATGTGATAAAATAATACCTTTTCATTAGATATATTTGTTCAAAATTTGAAATTAAAATGAATACTGAGAAAAGAACAAGTTTATTCTAATTGAATGTAAGTAATGTCATTTGGAATTAAATATTCTGTTTTCTAAAATTAAAAATGGGAGAAATGTAAATGAAACCATTTTTTGCACAATCTATGATTAGAAATAAATAAAACACTCACATTCTCTATTTACAGGGTAGTTCATTTTTTGTTACTGCTATTTTATTTCTCTCGCTCTTGCCATGTGTTTTAGGAACTGGATATATATAACTAAGAGAAACAATATCAAGTGAACATATTTATTTGCCGTCCAGAAGTGGAGGTGGGGGGTGATTACACAACCATTCACTGTTCCAGAACAACTTCAACAGTTAATTAAATATATACACAACAATAATAAAACACACACACACACACACACACATATATATATATATATATATACATACATATATATATATGTATATATATATATATGTATATATCATAAGTTTCGGCTCGTGTAAAAGTAGTTATAGGTTATTTTAGTCTTGAGTTATTAAGAAACTGTGTATTTTATTTAATAAAAATCAAAAAGTAATATTTGAAGGATAAATAGATTAATATAGATGGATTGACATATTACGCTATGTGAGGCTTGTGTGTCTTGGTTTGCGTACTTTTATTTATAAAGAAATTTGCACTGCATTGCATTGCTGGTATGACGGAGGGTTATGGGCGCGTATGAGAGAATCAACGACAGCCTAAGCATAGCTGGCAAGCGAAAGTATTAGTAGCAGCAGTCGTTAAATCACGAATGCAAATTAGCAAGTGTGCGCAAGCTTACGTCACAAGAAAATGAGAGACAAATACACTACGTGGTCGAGGGAAGAAGCAAGTTGCGAGCTGGCCAAGATGGATGTGTAAAGTTCAGGGCGAGAAATCGCTGGCAACTGCTAGCGTGAGGTGGCGAGGACAGAGATTTTAATTTAGAAGGCTTGCCCTCTCTCTGAATACACTTTATGTAAAATTTCAAATACTTAGACCAGAAATTGACTGAGTAATTTGGTAGAGACACAGAGGTCGTTTTTTAACGTTGACCTCAGTTTTGATTCTTTATCATTTATTTTTGGGGGCTCAAATAAAATTAAACTTTTGATCCATGGCCAAGTTTCCTACATCTAAAATTCCAAGTGTTTAGACCCAAAATTGACGGAGGAGTTTGGTAGAGTTTCAAAGGGCAAATCGTCGAACTATAATCTCTAACAGTCAAATTTCTGGCCGAAAACCGATTCTTAAAAAAAGTTTCCCAAATCTTTATACTCGTGCCAAATCTCGGATCTCTAGAATGAAGATTGACAGAGTTATTTGTTAGGGAAATATACACACACAAACACACACACAGACATATATTTTCACTTTTGTAGATATATATATATATATATATATACATATATATATATATATATATATATATATATATATATATATATATATATATATATATATAGAGAGAGAGAGAGAGAGAGAGAGATAGAGAAAGATTTCTTGATATTTGAGACTACCTCCATAAACCTTGCAATCCTACCTATATCAATGCATTTAATGTACCGTACTGCCTTACGATCGTTGCAACACACCATCAGTTCTGAATATTATTGTATATGTTTCGAACTTGTTCAAATAAAGACATGTACTTATTTAATTAATTGGAATGATTAGTGGGTGAATAATATTTATTCGTTTGTTTATTGCGAACTATTACCCTCATCCTTTTTTAGTTATTGTTTCACGGCGTTTCGGCCAACTATTCATCCGGCTTTCGTGGGGGAACGACAACAGCTATAGAGGCAGTAATTGCTAAAGCATCCAAATTAATTAAATAATATATATATATACTATTCGGTACGAACCCGGCAATGGAAGATCAGATAATAAATAAACGCGGATTTATAAGACCAAACATCCAACTTTCTCGCCCTTCGAGGCCCGTGGCGCAGTATATAGAGACGTTGAATTTCTACAGTTCCAGGTGAGCATTTTCTGAAGATAGTGGTTTAAATTCTACCCAAGGCCAGCCAGAGGCTTAGTTGGACAATACCTGGTGCGACGACTAAAACTATGGAAATCAGTATTTGCTAAGGACGCAGTTAGGAGATACGGAGTTTTTATCCCGCCGCGGTAAACACCTGACCAAGGCCAGAGTTATAGTTGGCCGAAACGTCGTGAAACAGAAACTAAAGAAATGAAGATAATAGTCCGTAATAAATTAATGAATAAGGCATGTAATTATCGTGTACAACATGTATTCTTAGGTCGGTAATTCATACATCAGTAAAAAATAATAGATTTCTGATTGCACAAGCGTTATATAAATATGTTATATTATTTGTATTGATCAGAAAAAAATTCTCATTTTGATTATTGCTTGTGCAACATTTCGGTCAGATTTGCTTTCGACCGTCCTCAGGCATGTAAGTTCTTGTTTGGAAAAAAAAATAAAGAAAAACCTTACTGGCTTCGTAGATATTTTCCAAGTAAAAAACAACATGCATGAAGACGGTCGAAATGACACTCAGGATGAGAAAAATCGTCTGATAAATACACGTAATATAAACAATCTAAAAAATCCAGAAGTTTAAAATATTTTATTTGTTCTTTTTATACGCTGTATACTACTAAAAAAATATTAGTCAGAATCTAAAAAGCGTTTAGCAAGAATGAGTAGACTGTAAGAAGAGGGGGCACTATAGTTTTTAACGATTTATAAAAACGATTGATTCGTAGATTTGTAGTTCAATAAAAACTAGTTTAGAGATATATACATAAATGACTAAACCATGAATGCATAAACGAATTTCGGGCAATGAAACTAAGGGGACTTAAGTATTTGATGAAACATCCAATACTAGCATATATTTCCATATGCTTAAATACCTCATATATTGTAAACATTTAAACAGATATCCTTCATTTCAAATTCCATATCTCTGTTTAAAGGAGAGACAAGTACCCGTGTATGTAGGCTTCAATATATTTGACATACTATCATATAGGCATGAGACTAGTAAAGTTTTTCTGTTAAAAAGCATTTGAAAATTCTTTTTATTCTCTAATTTCACGGGGCTTGAACTTCGAACTTTCTTTAAAATAGTCGAAAGTCTATTATTATTTAAACATGCAACATTTATTTTCGACATTTAGAAAAATAGGATCATAACCCAAATGTTCATGAAGATGGTACAAAAATAAATGATTGCCAAATTTTAAGGCTCTACATGCTCTAAATCTAAAATTAATTCGCAATCTGTCCTGATGCAAACAAAGTAACATAAAAATGGCTGTTGTGAGATATCTCACTTTGCCAGTCAAAGTTTAAATTCTATCAAAATATTAAAATTCGACAAAAATGTCAGAAAAAATATCGAATCGTAAAACAATATCAATGATAGAAAAATTATAGTGATATATATATATATATATATATATATATATATATATATATATATATATATATATATATACAAACAGGGTGACCCCAAAACGGGCTCCAACTCTAATTAGGCCCCATTTCTTAGTTTTTTGTCCGAATGAAATGAAACTTTGGTCATAACTACTTTATTATATTCAAAACCACATCAAAACACTAGGGTCTTTAACCTTTTTTACTCCGTTCTACAGCATATGTTCTAGATGGCCACCATTTAGATTTTGTTTTTTTTAGGTCACCCTGTATATATATATATATATATATATATATATATATATATATATATATATGCGTCGATCAGTAGTGACCGACAAATTGCGGAGTGTTTTTTGTTTTCGTAACAGACGTTGCCTTTAAAAATCTTCTAAAAATTTAGGAAATTATCTAATCATTACAAAATTTACAACAATTGATAAGTAAAGAATGCATGAAGGTTTTTGGTATTCTTTGTATAAATACATTTTTGAGGACTTCATGCCTCATAAAATATAAGCGATTCGCTAAGCACACACCTATTTTCTGGTAGAGGGCGAACGAGTGTAAAAAAACAATCTTCACAGGGTTTCTTTAATATCAGAGACCGAACTTTGAATGTTTTTAATTGTTTTATCTTTTGTGATATGAAGTGTGAGATTTATTGAATATTTTATCAATAATTATTATATTTCAAATGAGGATAAAAATATTTTTATGATAACGCAAAAATAGGCATGCTTTTAAATCTTTTAAAATGAATTAAAAACTATATTTTAGAATGTGTAAACTTGTCATTTATCAGTACATAAATAATGCTGTACATAATCGATACGAAAAACAGGGAGTGAAAATTATAAGTATTAATTGTATCTTCGTATTACGTGTTTTTAAATATACTGTAGCTCGTTACGGTTTACACAAAGTTATAATCTCCTTTTTTTAATTAACTATAAGTATGAAGACATGGGTTTCCGTAGAGGATGGTTGTGGCATTCCAACAAATTGCACTCCGATAGAGGGTTACCAAAAACGTCCCTTTTAAGGACCACCAAATTCATATAATTGTTTTTGTCAACTTTATTCATGCTACAAAAAATTGCGGAAAATACAGTATGATCTAGTTTATGAAAAAGAGTTTGGCTCATTGGTTATTATTAATTAGAGAATTAGAAATGAAAAATGATTTTGGTATTTTGAAATTAAAAACTGAATAAAAGCGATATTAAAACTGGAAATATAATGCTGAAAATTTATGTCATGTAAAAATAGAAAAACGGCAGTTTTTTTTACTTTGTACAAGAATTCGTAAAAATCGACAGCTTGATTGCTCAGTTATTATGAAGAGAAAATATAAAGATAAAAATAACATATTTCACCATATATGGTGTTTGTAATTATAATTTAATTAAATTATCAAAAAAATGTATTTGCTTGCATTGTTTCATTAATATGCATGAAAATGCTTAAATAAATATTTAGACGCGACTGAGTTGCATACCTAAAATCCAAGATAGCGGCGATAGCACATGGTTGCTTAAATGTACGAGATCGTGCTAAATAATTGCATTATTTGAATTCAGTTAAATATTAGGTAATTGTATTGTTATAACCAATTATAGCAAATTTTATTTCGGCATAAAATAGTTAGTTTAATTGATTCGAAAACCTTTAAAAATGTTTATGCTTTTTTTATATTCGGCGAAAACTGAGTCACACCCGTCTTTTAAAAAAATGTAAAACTTCAAATTCTCATAAAATTGTAAAAAATATATTATTTTGTTTTGCTTTTAAGATAATAACTTCAGCGTTTATCTTTCTAACAAAACCAAAAGCTGTTAAGAAATACCGGATTTTATTAGAGTTTAATAAATTTTCCAAAAAGCAGTTCTCGATCGATTAGCGGTCACTATCAATTAGCAAATGCCTACAATAACCAGAACTAATGTTTTAGCCCAAACTGTAACTTTTACTTTTCAATAACTTGGATCTTAACCTTAAAACAACATATTTCAAAAATAGAGCATATCTATTGAAGACAATTTCCGGTAGTTTTAGCCCGTGGCGTAGAAAAGGCAGGGCGGGGGGCGGATTGCCCCGGGTGATACGTTTCAGGGGGCGGCATTTTGAGAGGGTAAAAAATAAATAAATAAAAACTAAAAAAAAATTGAAATTTTATGCCGGAAAGGTTGTAAAACATCGTGACATTTAAAGACATCAGAATCAGAGAAAGGTGTCCCTATTGTATGAGCGGCACACGTTATAGGCGTTTTCTCAGAGGTAAAATATAGAAACTAGAAAAAATAAATAAAAGTTAACAAAAAAATTGGATTTTTTACCGAAAAGATCGTAAAAAAATGGGAACTTTGGGGGTATCGGACTAAAAAACTGTGTCCCTATTTTACGAGCGGCCCATGTCAGGGGGGCGCCATTTTGATGGGGTCAAAATCGAAAATAGAAAAATAAATCAAAATAAATAAAAACTAAAAAAATATCTTAAATTTTTTACTGAAAAGTGTTTAAAACTCGGAACATTTTGAGGCAATAGAATCGGTAAAATATGTCACTATTGTACGAGTATAGGTGGCATTTAGAGAAGTTAAAATAGAAAATAGAAAACATTAATAAAAAATAAATAAAAGCTAACAAAAAAATTGACATTTTATAGCGAAAAGGTTGAAAAAATCGGAACTTTTGGAGGTATTGAAACCAAAAAATATGTCCCTATTTTACGAACGGCACATACCAGATGGCGGCATTTTGTGCGGATGAAAATAGAAAATAAAAATAAATGAAAGCTAACAAAAAATGTAAAAGGTTGTAAAAAAAGCGGAACATTTGGAGGTATCTGAATCGGAAAAATGTGTCCCTAATTTACGATTCCAAAACCGATTGTTTTAATTTTTTCATTTAATTTTCATTATTGATACTAATGATAAATATTTATTGTTTTTTAATAATTGATAAAACTAAAATGATAATAAAATGAAAAAATGATGCAAATTGATTTTATTTGTAAAACAAAGTTTTTTAAAAAGTTACATAAATTCTATAGGTATCCTTTCGAAGAAAGCAGTTGGTTTACATGTTCACAAAAATGTTGAAAAATTGAAAAAACATTTTTTGTCAAGAAAATACTTTCAAATATCACTTATAATTAAACGATACAATGGAAATAAACAACAGAAAAGTACGCAATTTTTGAATTGTAGAAACATTAAGCAAGTACAGAATAAAAATCGACTGTAAAAAGATTTTATGATCTTCATATCAGGGAATATTTTTTAATCGAACGAAGCACTACCATCAAATACTATTTAAGTGACTTTCTATTTGATGATTTACATACTGCTGAATTTCATTCAAGTTTCGAACAATCACAGAGTAATTGATTTTTGTCAAACTATTAACAAAATTTTATAATCACTGACGTTATGATTACACCGAACATTGTTATGATGAATTAATTCTGGTAATAGGATTTTAATTTTTTACTTTCTATATTAATATAATAATTGTCAAAAATAATACAAGAAAAATCACTTTAAAACACGTACCTAACTTTAAAAAATCGACTTACTTGCTTTCAAACAAAAGTAAATATTTAAAACTATATATATTTCTGTGAGAGACACTTGAATCCGGTTTAAAACTTTATCGTCTTTAAGAAAGTCTTAACTCTATCATCAATTGATATTTATTCCGCAGATGCTTTATTCTCATACTTTGCCAAAATTAGTTACGCGGTGTCTAATTTTCCTTAATTTAATTAAATTAAAATAAAAAAATAAAATTAATTTTTAATGTTTTTGATTCAGTTGGAATCTTATCTGTTTTGCTTTAATTAGCTGGTGGGTTTTGTCCAGTATCCTTTTGTCAGATCCGCTACGTGTATATATGTATGCATGCATACATGTGTGCATGCATACATATATATATATATATATACATGGGTATGTATGTGTATATATATATATATATGTATATATGTGTATATACTAGTGATGGGATGATTCCAATTTTTTCCCGATTCCGATTCAATTTCCGATTCTGCCTTAAATTTCTTATCCGATACGATTCCCAATTCCGATTCCGATTCTTTTTAAATTTCTAAATATTTAATTAGTGATTTGTTTTTGTCATATTTTTTGGATAACTCTAAAACCTTCTCATGTCTGCATATATTTTCGCAAAAAAAAAAATCCACTGAGCGTGTGTGGGGGAGGGGCAACTATTAAATATACAGGGGTTGGTTCTAAATATTTTCACGAATATTTTCATTCAATTGATTGAAAATAATGACACAGCTAAAGATGCCGATTTGCATTTGTCATTAGTTGGCAAAATTCTATTTGCATATTTCATAAAAAATTGAAAATAATTAACGATTATTATGTAAAATAAAACGGTATAGGAACAATATAGTTAACAAAGTCCCCTGTCAATTTTAAACATAAGTTTCTGAATAGTTACTATATTGAAAACAATTCTTTGCTTAAGAACGAGTGAGAACGTGTTCTTAACTATTCTATACGTTCTCTTTACCAAACAATGTCCATGAGTGTAACCTTATCATCGATCTTACTGACAATGTCAGCGATATGTAGTAGATTGATTTAATTTAATGCAAAAACGAAAACAAAAGAAGATACAGATAATTATAATAGAAATACTTTTTACTCATATTGTGAGAATTTTAGGGTAATACCCTTGGCTCACAATGATATTTCCTTTTGTTTTATTCGACTTTCATTTCGTTTTATGCGATTGCATATTGAGACCTCGAAAATCTTGCCGGAAAAAGAACAAACAATTATTTTTAAATTTCAACTTTCGTACATTAATTTGACCTAAAATGATGAATAATCATCATTTCCAGGCTACACTAACATTGTAGAAATGTTCACTAAGCCGAAGTCTGACTGGCAAGGTTGTAAATGTATGCGTAATCGCTTAGACTCCCCCCGCCCAAAAGCTTACAGAATTTATTTCCATGAGGAAAATAATAATGTTTGCTGAGCTTTCTAAAATGCTACGATATCTCTGAAATGAAAAATCATTTCACGTCCAATTAATATTGCTCAAGCGTTTCTCGACTGGAAGGATCTAGTGATTTTTGCAAAGCAGGTGAGAATAAAAATCATCAATCAGATCAAGGAAAGCAAATATTTTTGCATAATTTTTTATATCACTCCTGATATATTTCACAAAGATCAGATGAGTGAGGTGTTGCGCTACGTAAAAAAATTACGAAAAAAAAGTGACAATCGAGAGTCGTTTCTCCGCTGCATCGAGACAAAAGGTAAGAGCACGGAGGACATTTCTAAACGGATTTTGAGAGAAATGAAAAATGATGAGATTCAGATTGGTTTTAGCAGATTTGCTACTGTTTGCTAAAGCAATATGAATGTAAAAACGTGCACAAACAATTGTTCCAAACCCTATTGAATACATAAATGCCTTGGCGGGAGTAATAAAAATCACTGTTTCAAGAAGATTTGAATATTTAAAACCGTTTCTGTCGGCGTTTTCGATGCCATTTATGACGCCCATAAACAATATAATTAAACTATCGCAAGTCATAAACATTTGAGATTGTCGACAATTGCAAATTATTTTAAAGAAATATTCAAAAAACAACAAATCAATTAAATCGGTGCATTATATAAAGACCACCATTTATTTCTCTTTTGACATTTATGTTAAACTGAAATTGCTTTGCCAGTCATTTCTATAAATTAAGCTAATTATTTTTGAAGTGAAATGCTTAAATTATAAGAGTTTTTCTGCATAGTTAAATATTTGAGGAACCCGTTATAATTTGTAACATTGTATGATAATATAAAATATCTATCTAAAATACAAAGTATATTTCAGCAATGTTTGTCAAAACTCACGCATGAATCTCTTTTTTGATACGAGTTCGGGTCTTTTGTTGAGTAAATTATTAGTATGAGGATGTTGAATGTATCAAGCTATTTACCAGGCATTTGACAATGCTGCTATTATGGCACGCCACCGTTCGAGTGTGCAGAAACGAAATCCCGAAAGCAACCCAAAATCTCTATTTGTGTCATGCACTGGCAATTCGTTACATATGTTTTGTGTACATGCCGCTATTTTGCTGTTCATAATTATATTTTTTTACATACTGGACCGGTTATTCCCATTCTTTTCTGCATCTACACATCGCTGGGACGTCTTGATTCAGTTGACCGATCTAAAGATCAAGCGGACCATGAAAACTACATGGAGCAATCGAGCAGATGTTGTAAATAATGTGGTAAAAAAATTATTGGAATCGTCATTGCCCTGGAACAGCTAACAGAAGAAAGAGAAAATGCAACCACAAGATCAGATGCATCTTTACTTCTCAACTCGGTATTGTCGTTTCCGTTCCTCTTTTTTCTGAACCTTTGGAAAACTATGCTCCCAGGAATCAATGATGGCCAGAAGTATTTTCAAGTAAAGGGGCTTGATTTGAAACAAAGTCTCCTCAGGCGCACGACGTTGAGAGATTTCCTTCTTCAGAATAGTGAAAAGATGATGGATACTGCAATAGACGAGTTAAAAAAAAGCAAACAAACTCTGCTCTTAAATTAAGCATCGTATCCGCAAAAAGAAACGAATGGTTGGTGATCTATTGACTGATGCAGCACTAGGGTTTGATACTGAGTGTAGATGGGAAATGCTGTCTTTCATAGACAGGTTGATTGAAAAAATATCTTGCAGATTTCAACAGGTTCACAATCTTGCAAGTAAATACGCTTTTCTAACACCGTCACATCTGCTTGATGATAATTATGATTGTCGGCTTGGCGAAGTTAACGAAGCTAAAGATAGCGATACATTATATGCCGAAAGGAAGATTAAAGTATTTGTGAAAACGTCAGAAAAAGACAAAATCAATGGACTTCTTGGACTTTTGAATTGTATACAGAGATACCACCTTGGGAATTCCGTCCCTAATATTGCGATCTTGCTGCGCATTTTCCTTACTCGAGCTATTAGCGTTGCCATCTGTGAGCACACTTTCTCGAAACTGAAGCTCTTAAAAAACTACCTTCGATCAAAAATGAGCGAGACAAGGCTTACAGAGTTTGCAATCCTCTTCATACAGAAGGAACTTGTCGATAGATTGAATTTTGATAGAGTCATTTATAACTGTTCCGAAAAAAAAGTGCGAAAAGTATGTTTTTAAACTTGTAACCGACTTGATGTCTTGCAATAGTTCTCTCACAAAAAATAAATTTATAGCCTAATTTTCAATTCATAAATACATTTATTTCAAACTTTTAAAAAAATATTTTTTTAAAAGATTGAAACATTATTGACAACAATAAATTTCTGAAATTTTGCGCTTAACCAGAGCGATTTCCAAAAAAACATGGATGCAAGACGATTTTCACTTCGGGAGGCTCGACATTTTAATAATAACGTTATGAAGAAAAAGAAAAGAAAACTACATCGGACTATCCTCTCATTGATTCTGCCATGTTTTTTGCGAAAATTCGGAAATAACAACAATAAAAGGTAAATAAAATGATTTCATCATTTCTAAACCTTTTCAAGTTTTCAAATGTTCTCATTTAAGTTTATAAATTCATATTTCAAATATTCTCATTTAAATTTAAACAAAAATGTTTTCTAAAATGTGTGACTTTACATTTCTTAATTTTTGCGCGTAAACTAAACGATTACACAAAAGGATGCCAAAAGCCGCCGATACAAGAGATTTCCTTCGAGAGGCTCGACCTCATAATAAGATTATGAAAAAAAAGAGGAAAACAACGTTGCACTATCCTCTCTTTGATACAGCCATGTTATTTGGCGAAAATTCAGACTATGGCAACAAAAAAAAAACAGTAAATAAATATGATTTTATCATTTCATAACATTTCCAGGTGTCCAAATGTTCTCATTTAAAGTTATAATTATATTAGTTTGTGCAGCCAATTAATTTAATTTAATATTTTTTTATGATTTGAATTATACGTTTTTGTTTTTGAAAAAATATTTGGTTTCATTTGTTTCCTAATAACGTTTACATAATTCCCTTTAGATAAATGTTTACATACTTATTATTATTCAAATTATTGAAAAGAAATTGTTAATAAAATAAAAATAAAAAAGGGAAATAGTGTAAACATTAATCTTAAGGGAATTGTGTAAACATTCTTCAGTGAAGATGATTATCTTGATGGCTTTTTGGAATCTTGAAGCTTTTAACAGGTTCTTAAATGCCAGAAGTGTGTGTGGGGGAAACAGGTAATCATATGACAACGGGGGTGCAAAGCAGGTTATAATATGCCAGCGAAAGGGGGGGGGGGGCAAAACATGTAATTATATAACAGCTGGGGGTTGGAGCAAAACAGTTAATTCTATCCTGGGGGAGGGGAAAAGTTAATTATATGCCAGCGGGGGTGGGGACAAATTTTACAACTGCCCCGGGCCGCAAAAACTGATGCTACCTCATTGGTTTTAGCAGATTTGCTACTGTTTGCTAAAGCAATATGAATGTAAAAACGTGCACAAACAATTGTTCCAAACCCTATGTAATACATAACTGCCTTGGCGGAAGTAATAAAACTCACTTTTTCAAGAAGATTTGAATATTTATAACCGTTTCTGTCGGCGTTTTCGATACCATTTATGACGCCCATAAACAATATAATTAAACTATCGCAAGTCATAAACATTTGAGATGTCGACAATTGCAAATTATTTTAAAGAAATATTCAAAAAACAACAAATCAATTAAATTGGTACATTATATAAAGACCGCCATTTATTTCTCTTTTGACATTTATGTTAAACTGAAATTGCTTTGCAAGTGATTTCTATAAATTAAGCTAATTATATTTGAAGTGAAATGATTAAATTATAAGAGTTTCTTATTGCTAAAAGTATGTTTGTAAACTTTTAACCGACTCAATTATAAGAGTTTCTTTGCACAGTTAAATATTTGGGGGCCCCGTTATAATTTGTAACATTGTATGATATTATTAAATAGCTATCTAAAATGCAAAGTATATTTCAGCATTTTTTGTCTAAACTCACGCATGAATCTCTTTTTTGATAGGAGTTCCGGTTTTTTGTTAAGTAAATTATTGGCATGATGGTGTGTAATGTATCACGCTCTTTATATAAGTCATTCAAAATATATTTTGAAACATCTGCATGTAACGACCTTTTTAAAAGTATTTTAACGTATATTCACTGGTTACCTGAGGAACTTGAACTGCCATATTATTTTTGTATAACAAGTCCAGGGTTACACTTAAATGTAATGTCTTTAAGTGTATTTTGTTGCGTTTCTGTTTTTTACCAAAACACACTCAAAGATAATTACAGTTTTATAATAGATAATATAATATTTTCTACACTCATATTAATTGTAAAAAAAACAAGTAAAAAGTAAAGTATTACCACAGAGAGATATTTAGTACTAACAAAGTTAGTTTCGTGTATAACAAGGTTGAAGCCATCTACCTTGTCTTTTTTTTCATTATTTTTAAGGGTCAACAGTCTTTCATACATAGCTCACTGTAATCCATTATAAAAAGGTAGTTATTTGCTTGTATGTGTGTTTTTATTTTCCAAAAAAGAGTGAAAAGAACAAATAAACAAACATACAAGAACAGAACAGAAGCGTTTGTATAATATAGTAAGATTACCTAACATTTAGGAAAAATAGTCATTCTTTAGTAATTAAAAAGGCTTGGCTTCGTCAAAGGTAGGTCAATTTTTCAGTCATTTTACTTATGAATTTAGAAAATCAATGCTAACATATTCCTCTACTCGTCGATTGCATAAAAGAGATGTATTCGTATAAGTCTACCTAGATAAGAATTAGCTGGGGAAGGAGAGAGAGAGGGGACGAGAGATGGGAAGAAAATGAGAAAGACACATGGATAGAAAAGGCTACAAATTGTATAGAAAACATGTTTTATTTTGCCTGCCCAACCTCGTGTAGATTTGCTAGTTAAAGATAAAGAAAACATAAACTTTAGCGTGCTTCGTGTCATCTTCCTCTTAGATATTTTGTGGATCGCATGTCAGATGCTGAATGGAAATAATTCGCAAATTTTCTGGACTGCCTACGTGAGTTATAAAGTATTTTCGGTACCAATTACTAATAGGTTTCAATAAAATTCAATACCAAGAGAGAAAAAAAAACACGAGATAAACAATAATGCATCATTTCTATGCATAATCAATGTTTTTTCATATGATTTCTTCATTTCTGTCCTTTGTCTTTTCACGCCTCTTTTTTTTCTACATAGTGTGTGTGTTTTTTTTTAATTTTTTCGTTGTTGTTATTTGTTGTTATTGTTAACTTCAAGCGCCAAAGATAAGAACCTGCGAACTATGCAACTGATGTTTCACAGTTAAGGGCGCCGCGGCGAATACATTGCTATCGTATGAAAGCCGTCCAGAAATGCTGCACATTAATGTTTTCTTTTTTTTTTATTTGTTTTCGGTCAGTTCAAATGTCATTGGTTATATCGCCCTTATCGAGAACCGTGCCAGAAAATGGATCCAAAGTAAATGAAAAAAGAAAAAAAGATAAAAGGAAATGTATAATTGGATGGCCGAATATTGGTTGTCGATTTAACGATATATTTTCTATGTCTTAAATCATATCACATGATTTGGAGATTATTGATTCTTTAGTTAAAGCAATGCAATCTGGTTTAGTCATCCGATATTATTTTTCTCCGCGCTTTCTGATGAAACCATTTCTATTTTGTAGCAGAATATATAACACATCAATATCTTACTTTAGAAAAACGGGCATTTAATTA
>NC_136494.1:61626738-61631738 GCF_053919585.1 Euprymna scolopes | reverse complement strand
TATCGCCCACATATCAGGTTAAAATATCCAACAACGGACAACAAAGCATCTGTAATCGTAATTGTTGTTGTTACAGGTTATAAAACGTAATATTTAGTCCATATGCGACGACTTTCTCTTACTGGTCGTCAGGAGTTCATTAATCCCGAACCTTCTAATTTATCCAGTCGAGAAATCGGCCGCAGATTAATATGTGACGAGAAAACGGTACGAAAGACTG
This sequence comes from Euprymna scolopes, assembly GCF_053919585.1. Taxonomy (NCBI): domain Eukaryota; kingdom Metazoa; phylum Mollusca; class Cephalopoda; order Sepiida; family Sepiolidae; genus Euprymna; species Euprymna scolopes. The sequence continues at coordinate 61,631,518 of NC_136494.1, read as the reverse complement.
TGAAAATCACCGGCAGTGTTCGTGATGCGCCTCGAACTAGAACTATTTCTAACAGGGAATACAATGCTTTCAAGATCCGCAGCCTAAGAAACAAATTTGAAACAATTTCCTAAATCCAACAACAGTGTAACCTTGTTCAAAAGTTATCTCTTTCTACTGTTAAGATCAGATTAAAGGAATTTAATTTGCGAAGATATGTTGCTAATGATTTCTGTAAAAAGCCGAAAGTGCCATCTGGACTTTGTCAGATGCAATGAAGATCATGACTCTTAATATTGGTCAAAAGTGCTTTTTAGCGACGAAAGCAAATTCAGTTGGTTACGCAGTCATGTGAGGCAGTACGTCTATCGGAGGAAAGACGGAGAATTTTATCGTAGGTGCTCAGTTTCAATGCTGCAAGGTAATGGAGGTTCAGTTTTGGTGTGGGGCATTATTAGTACCAATGGTCCAGGCCCTATAGTTCGCTTGCAAGGTCGAATTAATTCGATCACGTACATTAATATGTTTACTGAGCATTTTCTACTTTGGTCGGAATTTGGATGATAATCCCATCTTCATGCATGATAATGCTCCCATTCACACAGCTGTCAATGCCAAGAGGTTCTTGGAAGAGCATGATATCCCGTGTTTGGATTGGCCTGCACAATCTCCAGACCTCAATCCTATCGAAAACGTATACCATTCCATCAAGCAACGGCTACACAATCATAAAAGTTCATGTTTGGAAGAATTTTGGACAAGAAAAGTGGGATACCCTTTCCCCAGGGTATTGCTGCAGTCTAATTAAAGGAATTTCCAAGAACTTACAGGGTGTCTAAATGCGGAAGGGCTATGCTACCAATATATTAACTAGTTGAATGGTCTGCCTCTTGTATTTGGGTTTGCAATTATGTCCTAAAGTTACATCTAAATACCAATTTCCCATTGTGCGGACTTTCTTTGTACCTCCTCAATTTGAATTTATTTATTTTTTTAAATTGACGTGAACACTACAATATTTCAGCTAAAATACAATATGAACTGGTAAAATTATAGAAGAATAAAAGACCAATCAAATGAGGTATAATTTGTTTAAACAGTTACATTAAATATAGCTTTACTTAACAGTTTTTGAAAAAATTACAAGTGCGGACTTTACTGTTACTGTCTTGAAATATATATATATATATATATATATATACATATATAAATATATTATAATCGATAGAGAAATATAAATATATATATATGTTATTATTGAAATATATATATATATATATATATATATTATAATCGATAGAGAATGTTCTCTGTAATCTAGAATACGTATCAGATTAAATTATAATACTATAATTAAGCGTATTTTAAGACCAGGCAACAGGAGGCCTGTTGGCGACTATTAAAACCTTACACATTTCCCTTCAAATTTCTATGCAATATAATCGTTTTTTATATATATTTATAATGCAAAAAATTACATACGGATAAGCGCGCTTTAAACCGATGCCTGACATTTAAGAGCAATAAACATGTTATTTTGATTTCACATCGATCGCATTCGTATTTCGTGGAAGCCATTACAAATTACATTTTAGTTTTCTTTTTATATAAACAGAAATGTCGTCCATTTTTCTCTGTTTGCCCGATCAGTTCAAATTGTAATGACAAGGTTTATTATCGAAAATCATGCAAGTGAAAAAAAAAAAAAAAGAAAAAACGATAATTATGATGGGGGTGAATATGACATGTCAATGAAACTCCATCTTTTTCTTTGCTTTTTTGTGTTATAGGCCAATTATGTTTCAGGGGTAATTGAATCTTTAGTGAAAACTAAAATTTGCGAGCTGGCTTTTGGTGTTATTTTACCTTTGGAAAAAGAAATACCGGTTCTTTTACATCCGGGTCATTTAATAAGAGACATACAAAACGTTATCTTTTCTACTTTTGCTTTCTTACAGAAAAGACGTTGAATAATTATTCTATTCTATAATTATCTTTATCGTATGTGATCCACTGAGCCACAATCTCCGATTCTTGTTCAGTAAAACCGTCAGAGAAATGCACCTCTAGCTATCACCGCTGTAAAAATGTTTTCTTTTTCTCGTATTCCTAAAATCAAACGAATGTTCCATGAACAAAGCTGTTTAATTTGTAGAACAGAATACTTTTTCTAAAAAAAAACATCATAATTCAACTACTATGGCAACAAATACTTGCTGAGACGTCCTAGTTAGTAATAAAATCTTACCTTTTTACCTATTAGAAATGCCGTTGCAAAGGTATTGCCTGATATTGTTATTCAGTCAGAATTGATCAGAACTCTTTGCAAATTACATTGTAATAGTGAATGAGTGAACTTATTCATTAATTCCTTGAAAGTTGTATATATCTGTTGCAGACAGTTTCCGTATAATACGCCTCTCATGGGCGTACGTCAGAAATAGAGATTATCCGGAAATCACTTTTTTATTCCATAGTTTAAATACATACAATATCTGTTTCATATTAGAAGAAACATCAAGTAATTCGTGAAGTGTTCGACACGGAAATTAAATGACTGATATTTTATGAAGAAAAATTTATCTGTAAAAATTTAAGTACCATAGACGCGTGAAAGAGAGTTACATGTGAAACGATAACGTTTATATACCTTGGAAGTTACCGAGATCTTAAATTTATTTTGTTAAATAATAAATAAAGAATAAAAGGAAAGAAAATAATAAAAAATAATAAAAAGCAAATTGAATATTATTAGTTGTAGTGCAAGTTAGTACAAACACATTAACCATAGCACTATTTTCTTAATAATATTCTACGTCAAAATATTTAAGTAGACTTACGTAGACTTAGTTAACCTCATCATTCTCCTCTTAGCACTAAAGAGAACACAGCACAGTTGTTAACATATACGGCGTGCTTACGTAGACCTATATTTTCCCTGCTCTTGTTTTTTTGTTCTCCACTTCATGCTCTCTTGTCCACATCTTATTTTTTTACATAGGTAACATTATGGCTTTTAAAGATTGCTTTGTTGTGCAATTTGTGTTTTGTTTTCATTTGACGATTGGACCTTTTAAAATAATTGACTTGCCCCGCACAACGAGTTCGTAATATATTTATAATTAAATGACAAAACCATGGTCATGATCTTGTACAAACAATAATAATATTCGTTTTTATATAAATAAAAGTATGCATTGCTATATTCATTTTGGCACTATTATATAAAACTAGTTTAATTCATTAGTTTGTATAATTGAATATATTAACCAGAATAAATAAACAAATATAAATATATATATATATATATATATATATATATATATATATATATATATATATATATATAAACTAGCTGAGTGCTCGGCATTTCCCGGTCGTTAAATATGCTTAAACACGATATTTTGCTAAATGTAGATTTTGTATTTATTATTATATTATATTAGACCACATACATAGAGTTATGATTTAAAAAGTTAAAAAAAAAATCGAAACCGAAACCGAAACTTTTAGCTTACCATTTACCTTTTCCTTTGCCTTTAATGACTGAACATTGAGGACATGTTTGCTGTAAGGCAATATTACGATTTACTTTTCCCTTTGCCGTTCATGACTGAACATTAGAGACATGTTTGCTGCAATTGAAACCTGAACCAATAATTACTACGTTATGCATGCATATTTGTTGTGCCGGCGTTCGACCTACAACTGGCAAATTTAATTTGTTTTTTTTGCACACTTTTGTATCGATTTTCCTGGTCTAATATACAAATAAAGAGTTTCGCATGGGTGCAAATACCTTATATATAAAGTATTATGTCTGTAGACAAACAACTGAACGAAAAGTTTGTTAGGCAATGTTTAAAACAATATATCTATGTAAACAAAAATAAACTTGGACAGAGTTTTGTGTTCACTAGAAAACTTTTGACGCAAATATTACACATGTATAAATCATGTACAATATCTGAATAAATATAATTGCACGTAATAGTTAACTCATTAATCCCCTAAAACAACAAAAAAAAACAGGTAAGGAATTAATTAAAATGATTGTTTGTCAGAATATGCAAGTTTACTAGATTTGTTGCTAATGAATGCAACTCCACGACTCATACATAAGAAAGTTGTATTTTCTTTTTTTAAATAAATAGAAAAAAGGGGGTTTTATATGAATATCAATATACAAAGTAAAACAAATTTATATGAGTATATATATAAATATATATATATATATATATATGTATATATATTTACAAAACACCAATATATACAGGAACATGTCTATAAATCTATTGTTTATGTATTAATGCTTTACTCATATATATATATATATATATATATATATATATATATATGTACTAGATTTATATAAAAATATGAATGTATATTAGGATATTCATAAATTAATATTAGATGATATTCAATATTGTGAATACGCACAGGATGTGATCTAATATTATTTTTAAAAATGTTTTCGTAAGATTATTCATAACCTTTATACAGAATATCTTTAAAGATGTTTGTAAATATGTCTACATAAATTTCTCTATCGATATATTGATATGTAAATTACGTGTTCTCAATACCCTGTGTAGGAAGATAGTTTCATATCCTATTTACGAATTAAAACGATGCAATCGTAGTATAAATGTCTGCCAATTCCATGTTTCGAAAACATCACACCCGCCAGTAAGTACAAATAAATCGATTACCAATTTAATCTATGTTTTATTATTAATAGTCTTCTTTACTTTTTTTGATTTGATTTTATATATAACAAGGAATATGTTTACGTATA
>NC_136494.1:61621738-61624238 GCF_053919585.1 Euprymna scolopes | reverse complement strand
GTCAACATTGAAAACAAAATTGTTGACCTTACCAGGGTTAGGGTTTGATAAAACATAACTCTTGTTGTTACTTTTGAGCATGCCCAAAATTAAATACTCATATATCAAAGTCGCTAAATTTTTAACATTTTGCATTAATCTTTTGAGAGATCAGAGAGGGGCGAAAATGTGGAGAAATAAATAACAACTACGGCTATAGCACTTAACTTTATGTTGCGATTTTAGTTGATAGTAGCAAGGTAATTTTTGTATAATATAATCACAAAATAAAATAAATTACTATATATTGAATAATAATAATTAATTGAGAATGTAATAATAATTCTGCATGAATTAAATTACAATATTATACGTATTTTACGACCGATCAACGCCTAGACACCTGTTAATATACTTATAAAATTCCCTTTTAAATATTACGTGTATATATATATATATATATATATATATATATATATATATATAGCGAGAGAGAGAGAGAGAGAGAGAGAGAGAGATTGAGAGTGGGTCCTTAGCACTTATATAAAATTTATTTTAATAAAAGTGTTTCTACTTCTAAGTTACATGGAGAGAAATGACCTGAGAATTATACGGTGGATGTCTAATGGCTGTTTTTAACATAATCTTATTTCTTCAGAAAGAAATTTTATCTAGACAACAAAGAAGAGTGTATGATTCTCTCTTTCCTTCCTTCCTCTCTCTCTCTTTCTCTCTCTCTCTCTCATTACTCTTTTTCTTTTAATTGTCTCTTCTTTTTCTCTTTTTCATTTTATATAAACTGTGATCTTTATCCTGTTCCTCGGAAGAATGATTGCTGTGTCCGCCCTATGGAGACGTCTCTTGGAATGAATATTTTAGACCTCATACGACACTACCAGCTCGCCGGTTGTAAACGATAGACACCCCTCGTTTGAAATCAAGTAGATAATGAGTTTCTTATGCTTGACATGACTTAAGACAGGAGTTCGATGCTATTCTCTCGAACGAATTTATTATTTGTGTCGATGGAACAGTCGTGTTGATATTAAAATTAGTCCAAATTGAACGATTATACTATAATTTTTAAATAAATTCACACACACACACGTATATATATATATATATATATATATATATATATATACGTGTGTGTGTGTGAATTTATATATATATATATATATATATATATATATACACATCTGTCATCCACATACACTACTGTTTCGTTCTATCACAACTCATCAGTGCGGCTAGACATACACCTTTTCCCAACCATGGATGGAACCTACAATCGTCGTGTTTACAATCAGCAACTCCAACCATCGGACCAGGAATTGGTACCCGTAAATATTTCTACCTCAAATTTACATTTGCCCGTTGCACAATGCTCAAACTATCAGTTTTTTTACAAACAGATAGTGGGTTTCGCTTAACCGTTTAAATAAGCATCGGGTGCACATATATTTACAAAATCTCAACCCAAATAGGGGGGCTTAATTTATTTTAAATTTACACTTCTAAATATACATAGTTATAAACTCCAAAGTTGGCAGAGCTATGCTTGTACAACTAACGGTTGGCTACACAATCCGAGAAAAAAAAAACGAACAAAAAAAATGTTATCAAACATGAATACATATAAAAACACACACGAAAAAAAGAATAATTGTTATGGGATCAACTGAGCTGGTCTAAAGTAAGTTGATTATAGCTTTAACCCTTCCGTAACACTAATCAACCTCGATTGTTCTGACACCGCCGGTGATTTAATAAACAACTTGGTGCTTTGCCACGACAGGTCATTTAAAATAAACTACCGTCACAAGGTCGCTATAGTAATAAAACTTTATCAATTTTACTTGCCTCCCCACGATTAAAAAGACTAGGAAAGGTTTCAGTGTAAATGACTCAAGCTCTGCAATAAGGACGCTTATCATTTTGTTTCATTTCTCTTTTTACTCGTTCTTTTCTTTCATAATTTCTCCCTCTTTGTACACTCTATATCTAATTACTACGTGTTTTACTCTCTTTATTATACTCCCCTCACTTTATTTACTCTATCTCTCTCTATCTACACTCTCTCTACGCTCTAATCACACTCTCTATTTACGCTCTCCCTCCTACTTTTCTGTTTATTCTGTGGTTATTTACATCAATCCTCTCAACACGTCCATTATTATTCGACTTTTATTTACGCTATTCGCTCTTCGTACACCATATTAAAAATGCCATGTACAGCTGAACTATGCAGGTGACAAGTAAAAAGCCGAATTATAAACAACCGTCGCAGATGTTTAGCATTATAAAGATTAAGAAAAAAATAAAAGCTTTCATTTATCATTGATTTCCTCTTATAACTCTTCTACGTAGAAATAACATTATTAGTTTTAGGTTTTGTTCTATTTTTATTCGATTGTTTTTATTTATTTATGAACAAATTAATCAAACCTGAAAGTCCACATGAAATGTATCTGTTCTTTTCATTTCCCCCGGCCCAAATCAATAAGCATTTACTTCGTTA
>NC_136494.1:61551738-61616738 GCF_053919585.1 Euprymna scolopes | reverse complement strand
CACGTAGTAGATGTTAGTGTATCTAATGATGGTGGGTCAAACAGAGTTGAGAAGGAAAAGGTAACGAAATACCAGTGTTTTCTGTGCAACGTAAAACACCCGGATTCTTAAAAAAATTTCAATAATTACATTAATTATAGAAACACCAAACTCATGAAAAGATCTTTAATTCAAAAAAGCTACAAACAATTACACTTAAATAAAAATTTAAAATGAAATCTCGCGTTTTAAACATCTGACATTGAGAGTTAATGTATTTTTGCAAAGCGCGTTTTGCGGCTATATGCAAGTACCGAGCGGTGTAAGGAGAAAAACAAAGACTATACAATGCAGATGCAGCACGTTGGAGAAGGCTACCCTGTAAGAGACGTTGGTTACTTTACAACTGTAACAAAGAGTCACGCGCTGCGGATAAATGAGTTAATAAATATCGTTGTTACAATAAAAAGGTAGCCAGTTATTAATTGTCTTATGTTTCTTGCGACGTGCTCCGCTTTAACGTGTTGACTCTACGAGTATAAACGTATGTAACGCTATAATATGGCACCCCCCTCTAAAACAAAATATTACAAAAGGATTGATTTTTTTTTTATATAATGGATTCTCATCACAAACTTCTAATCGCTTACCGAATGAGTTACGGCGACGACGATATTGTTTGTCAAACATTTTCTGGTACGAATTGTGATTTTACTCTGACCTTGTCATATTTATCAATAGTTTAATAATTGAAATTTAATGCAATTATTCTTATGATTGCAATAATTTTAAATAGTACCATTTAATCAATAATGAATATGTGTCCTTTATATTGTCTTCTAAACAAATATTGTAATAGCTCGATTGTTTTTCTGCGGAGTTGTAAGGAGTATTATTAAATGCTATCGACGCTTTCGGTAAATTTAATATCAAATAAAATAACATCAAACAAATTAAGAAGTAAAACACTACGAAAATAGGCTTATTTTTACAAATATCTTTAAACGTTTACAGTTATTGTTTACTATTACACCAAACATGGATCTAATGTAGGCATATGGTTGTTATTAAACGCAATCAAGATAAACAAGAAAAATCATTAAATTCCAAAATTATAGTTTAATGTTTCTGATTTTTGTTTGGAAGATCTTGGATAATTTGCCCTACTTTGATTATTCGACATACTTTTCTCATCTTCAATTTTATTTCCGGAAAACTCAGTCGCAGTAGATACCGATCTTTTCCAGCTGTATCTGGATGAAATCGAGAAGGTTTCTCTCAACCTCGGGAATCTGCACAAAATTAATACACGAGATGAGTAGGTGTTCGTTGCAAAATGACCAGTAAGGTAGTGGATTATATGCCTGGTAAAATTCAGATGAAAGTCGCACTTTTCTATAGGTTGAAGGTTCAATACCCAGTGCGGGGAACAATAACATAGGTCTTCTACTCAATCATAGCTGTGAAACGAGCTACCCGCGTGAATTTAATGAATGCTATGTGTTGTTTTTTTATGTTGGGCTTATTGTAGTCGGCATGATCACGTTGATACAATGGTCCTCGCTTGATCATCGGAGCTAAACAACGTTGAACCTGCTCAGTACTAAATGAGCGACCATTTGGCACTTCCTGGTGCTATATGTTCTCTCCGCTTATCTCGGCATAGTTTCAACTCGTCCTGGACTTCTCCTTGCCACTAGACTAAAGCAGATCTGATTCAGGAGAGGTGTAGTTGGAGATTGCGCAACCCTTGCCACACAATTACACGCGCAGCTTCCCTACAGGGCGTATCCTTTGTCTTTATGCACTAAACGGAGACATCGATTGTAGTCGGACAAATATATGTATTAATATATGGATATATCAACGCTAGTTGCAAAATTGAATATTGAAATTCTCATATCTTTGGTTTTATGAGAAGAAATGACATGAAAATATGCAGGTTTTTTTAAAGAGTATAATACTACGCTACGGTTAAAATTGTATTACAATTGGTAAAAACATAACTATATTTTCACACCAATAAAACATGCCTTAATTTGCCAACATGTGTATATATAGTGTCCTCACAGGCAAGCTTTCGTTTTGCCGCTTTGCGATGACATTTGCTTAGTTTTTATTGCTGTTTTGTCTCCCATGTTGTCTTGACAGACCACTAATAATACACAGCTTAATCAGAAGCAGAAACGCATTTCATGCTTTCTCTCAAAAAGGAATTTCCGTTTTATTTATACGTTCAATAGTTTTTGCTATATATTTAGTTTTTGATATATATATATATATATGTATGTATGTATATATATATATATATATATATATATATATATATATATATATATATATATATCTGAATTGTTTTTATACCAGTAGAGAGAAGTTTTAGCGAAAAAGCAAGCATTAAACAGAAAAACACTAAGTCACATTATCTATTTATATTTCAAGGACAGTTCTATACATTCACAATTTTCAAAGCTTTTTTATCATCTCGTATACCGCGCTGAATACATAATCTACCATTATGCAGGATCTCTGCCGTAAATAATTTATAATCTTCACATTAATACAAATTAAAGAAATGATTTCCACATTGATGCCCAGATTTTACTTGTTATTTACAAATGTAGGTGTGTAACATTAATTGTTGAAGTCACAGTATTTGTAGATCTTGTTATGCATCGTATGACATTCTTGTGTCATTAATATATCTAATTGAATAAAAAAGCAACAATATTATTTCAATGGTATTATGTATATATACATATGTACTAGAGGATGTACCCGGCGTTGTCCGGTATAAAACGTAACGTTAAATTCCATTTAAAAAACGAAGTAAAACTGAAAGAAACTGGGACATGTGACTGCGAGTATTATGTTTTTTCTAAACAGTTCACTTTTTGTTAGCAAAAAAAAAAAAGAGAGAGATATTAGTTTGCTGAGATCGACACATAAACCTAAATATAGTAAATCAAGTAAGATAACCACGAGGACAGCTTGACACGTCCTTTAATAAGCGTTTTCCAACCTACTTATTTTAAACACAATGTGAACGATTCGTTCATGGGCAGGCACAAATCTAATTATTTGAGTGCCAATTATAATTCGATCATGATAATTATACCATTTTTTTTCTTTAATATTACTTCCTGTTATGATTACGAGACGTGAAGTATGTTTTGATGTCTAAATTAGTGGAGGTATTACCTCAAACTTTTTAAGCCATTTACAGCAGAAACAGTCCCAAGCTTTATAATAATAATATTTCCATGCGGCATCTAATGCTGTCGCAGAAAAAAAGGACACATAGCTAAGCAAGTAACAAGACTGAAATCAATGCAGATTTTGGCGTTCATATATTAGTTGTAGTAGAAATGGAACAGGCCAATTCTCGTTTGAGACCATATAGATTATCGTTCAAATCACGAAATTGACGTGACTATAAGAGTCGACTAAATATCGAGTTGGTGAATCGAATTCATTTGAGAAAAAGTATAAACAATTCAAATAAACAACACAATCTTCTGAAAGTCATCCGAACGAGGGTAGAGAGATTGAAGTTCATAGGAGAAACCTGTCAAGTAGAGTTTATGTTTGCAATAATTTATGTGACAATAAAAACCCTAACCGTGAGAAAGACTGATAATCATATACACAAGCCTAGACTGTGCCGTGATATATGAAAGGATAAAACAAGGCTGCGCCTGCGCGTATGCAATCAATAAGTTACTATATTAGAAGTTGGTCAGTTTTTGGTTTGAGATTTTATTTTTTTACTATTTTTTCTCATAAGTATTTTGTTTCAATAAAGAGACTGATTTCTTTGTTGTTTTTTTGTCTATTTTAGAATTCTAACAAGTTATTATCATCAACGCCGAAAAGATAGGTTTCACAACGTTATTGCACCCCTTACAACAAGAACAATCCAACATTTGTGCATATCGTTTTAGAAAATATTGAGATAATTTTAATTAAATTCGAACACATTCTACCGAGCTCACACCTTTAACGGTTTATATATATATATATATATATATATATATATATATATATATATATATTTGCTTAATTTACATATGCATAGCAAATATTTTGTTGCTAATTGAACGAACATTTTCAGAACAAGAAATATATTTTCCGTTTTGTTTATGTTTGTTACGAAAAACATTTGCGTACCACCATTTTTGTGCGTATGAATTGTAATTGTTCATACTGTATGGTTGTTGCATTACTTTTAAAATTTAATTCCGTTTCTGTATAAATTCCAGATACACATTCAAAAGCAGTTGGTCAAATATTTAAAATCCTTGAGAATGGATAACAAAACATTAAATGAGTAAAATTTATTTTTCTTCGCTAATTGCTGGTTTCTAGTTCTTCAGATTTTCTAAATTTACTAAATTTTCTATTACATTTTTATATAATATTTAATGGAATTTATTCGACTCTTGTTTTACGATACTAATTTTGTCCATAAAGTTAAGATTGTGTAGGGTTCCTTTATGAATTCAAAGAAATTACACAGCAGTCGGTTTTTTTCAATTCTCTATGATTAGGGATATCTGATCCAATGGCTTTAGGACATCCTGAAGATCTGATGGATTCCGCTATATTATGCGCAATATGGTTATTTCCTTGTTTTCCACTACAGCATAAGGTATAAAAATTCAGAAGTTAGAGAAAGTCCATTCTTCCGCAGGCGAATTGTGACTAGTAAAAGAATTACCCATTACAATAGACGTCTAAAATCCTCGACAGACACGCTATGGTATCAACAATAATATTTTTTTTTCTAAAAAGGATTATGATTATTAGGAATTTACACATCCTGTGATTGAGAAATACATTTCCTCATTTTCAAAAAAATTCTGGTATTTTCATAAACGTCTCTACGATTACTGGTTGGTTGCCCTGGAGAGCTCATTGGAGTAGCACGGAATACAAACACAGGGCCGAATATAATAAGTTTATTCGACTTATTGATAAATTGATAATTATAACTGTAGCATAGAAAAAGTAGTTTTTTTTTAATTAAATTCGCGACCAAATGGGTAATAAAATTAGTTAGTACAACGAGTATAACGTGATAAAAAATTGTTTTGCAATGTGTTAACATTATGCTGCATCAGCAAAATCATACCGTATGAAATCGAATTCGATGACCACCTGGTTTTCTTGTTTTATTCCCCATAATGTTGACCTATATCGATCTTGTTTTGCCATTTATACATGACGAGTGCTGGATATGGTTAAAAAGGTAAAAAGAAAAGGCTCCTTTAGTCTTGGCAGACGATGGATACTCACCGTAAGAGTGCCTATTCATGAAATGTTTTTGCGGCAAGAGGTGCGCAATCTCTAACCACACCTATCCTGAGTCGATATTGTTAAATTCCACTTGCCAGTTGAGAGTATATGAAAAATAATTAAAAACATATTTAATTTGAAAAGGAAACACTAAATGAGTGGATAGTCCGTAATCTGCGGATCGGATATTGCTCGCAAAAATATTTGATGAAACTACAGGTAAGTCATAGATTTTACTTGGTAACAAAAAGTGAACCATAGGGAATAGAGTGAAGAAAAAAGCGATTTCCCGTGAATAAATAGTCTGGTGAAGGGTAAAGTATCCAATGACGGCAAAATCCAAAAATGCAGAATCCAAGAAAGTTGGTTACATTTCCATTCGCATGAGTAAAATCCAAGGGAATCGCGTAATTCGAAGATGGTCCAAAATAATTCAAAAGGCATACACACACACACACACACACACACACACACACACACACACATATATATATATATATATATATATATATATATATATATATATATATATATATAAAGAAATTGCCCGGTTGTAAAATACGCTGAACTTTCATATTTTAATTAATGCAGATTCGGTATTTATTATTACTTTATATTGAACTCAATATAGTAATGAATAAAAAAAGTTTGTAAAAAAATGACTCTTGCACCAACACTGACAATCGACACCAAAACGTTTAGCTTATGCGTTACTTTTTCCTTTGAGGGCAATGCATAACCTATGAAGACAATTTTGCTGCAAGGCTAAATCTTACAGCATAAACCAATAGCTATTACATTACGCATGCGTATTCGTAATGCCGTCGTCCGACCTTCACCTGGCATATTCATTTTTCTCCACTTTTGCACAGATTTTCTCTGGCGAAAACACAAATATAATGTTTCGCATTGCTTCAAATACCCTATGTATTAAGTCTAATTCTGTAGACCAAAACCTAACAGAGGAGATTAGAAGGTTTGTACATGTAGGAAGATGGTGCTCTGCCAACAGAGCTATGTATCATTTTGCCACAAATCTCCTGTTATTCAAATGTATAATTTAATTTGCCACCAGTCCATGATACTTTTAAGAAACAAGAATATTATAAAAGAATAGATATTTTTTAATCGTCTTTTTAAGTATTGCGTACTTGGCAATCGCAGATATGATCACCCAATTAATGTTTATATTTGGCATGCTTTTTATTATATATATTCCCCTTGTCTAAACACATGTTCAAATAACCAAATTTATTTCAATTTTTATAAAAGTATCCTCACGTCCAGTTTCCTTCTTACATAATTACTATATAATCAATTATTACTCGAAGTCTTTTAGTTTTTATTAACTATGTTCCACCCACCGCCTTTTTTTAAAAAATAGTTTTACTAATTTCGGAATCTAGTGTTTAAGGATTGGTAAGGTATTAGTATAATACCTTATATTTATATATATATATATATATATATATATATATCGAGTTGAAATTTTGTAGGCAGAGTTTCAATCCGACTATTACGTATATAACTAAAAACTTTTTCTCTTTTTTAGAAAACACTAAAGATAATAACCATTCAACCATTTCAGAACCAGTAAGAATTATGATGATAGTCACAATACTAATTACAAATAGGATAACAATTTTGTCATTCTAACTATGTGAGAATAAATGTATTTTTAAATATTAGCGGAAAGAAATAGTCTTTGTTATTTTAAACCAACGTGTACCATGTATGTCTGCTAATCTCATAATATCGTATAAGATTTGCACTTTATATTCAATTTGATATGAAAAACAGCAATTTATTTCCATTTACTAAAATCTGACATCTATCGTCTGTGTTACTTGTCACGCATAAATATAACTTGAATTTAGTTGTCAAAAACATCCATTAAACTGTTATTATTCTAGACTGTCGACCATTATGCTTTTGTGTTATTCTAAAATGGTGTGTGGGTTATCGTGCTAATGTCAACCTGGTCATATGTCTATTAAAGGTCTCATTTGCTGGGAGAATATATGAAAGAAAGAAATATTTGAAGAAATGTATAATTCTAGTGAAAACCAATGTTAAGGTGAATGATTTTACAAAATATTGGACCGAATCTCGTATATTCCCTAGTCTGGAAGGAACTGCGCTCATTTGAAAGTATATGAGACGGAATAGAATTAAAATGCGTTATATATATATATATATATATTTATATATATATATATTTATATATATATATATATGTGTGCGTGTGTGTGTGTGTGTGTGTGTGTCTGTGTGTGTGAGAGGGAATTAGAGCTGGAGTCTAAAGAGCAGAGTTTATTTTAATGTATTAGTAAATGTATTAATACTTTTAAAAGACAACAGTGCCCATTGTACTTTAGATATACAATCAGCTCAATAGGTATAGGTATCCTAGAGCTATATTAATATTGATTAAAACAATTCATAATCGTGAATTGAAAATCAATTTCGAAAGGAAAAACAAACAAAATAAACTAGATCGTACGATCATTTCTGAAAACGATGCTCATTTGATTTGTGGATACAAAATATAACAGCATGTCAAAAGATTGACTGACTGAACTTCAAAAAAATTTAATAATGCAAATAAATGAGGAACATCTACCTCACTAACGAATAAAAATTCAAGTTTTATTTTGGTGTCTTAAAATTCTTTCCCTCGCCATTTGTTGCTGATGAGGAAGCTATCTTTTAAAGGTGAAAACTTCTGTTAAATTATTGTCAATACTTATTGCCAATTTCAATGAAATAAACACCATTTCCGAAACGATCGTACAATGAGTTGATTTTGTTTGTTTCTCTTGTTAAAACTGATTTTTAATTAATAATTATGAATCGGTTTACTCAATATATATATATATATATATATTACCTCTTGTATTTGTTGACTATATAATGTTAGTGCTATTAGAGAGCGAGCGTGACTAATAATTAAAATCCGTGTTATTCGATATTTAACGAGAAGTTGCCGGGCGAGTAAGATAAGTTTTTATTTATATTTAAAGTTACTATCCATGTCCATTTTCCAAACCGTCGGTATAAAAAACATAATATGTGCTCTTATTTACTGCTTTTAACATTCGCAAAATTATTTGTTCATATTTCATGAATATATAATACAATAAAATAATATATACATATATATATATATAATTATATATATATATATATATATATATATATATATATATATATACGTAAGTTTGGTTACACTTAGAAATATGTAAGTATGCAGCTATATATGTATGTGTGTGAGTGTCTGTGTGCGAATATGTATTAGCGTTCCGAAAAGAACTAAGGGGTTTAAAATACAGATTTCCGAAATTCTTAACAAGCCTTATAAACCGTTTACTTAAATAACAGTTGTAAACTCAGCATGTGTTTCACAAGGTTTTACTATTGCAGATGATATTTATTCGAATTTGTTCACTTTCATGTTTCCCTTATTATGAGAAAATGCATTGAAAAATATTTCATGTTTTAGAGAAACTGCTGGTAAAACTTTAAAAAGGGTTGTGAAGTATATGTTGACAATTCTATAGAAGAAGCGATTGTTTGAAAATGGTTTGCAAAGTTTAGAGCAGGCAAGTCTTGCATATTACACTCCAAGTGGTAAACCCGCAAAATTTGAAACTGCAATTTTAAAGAGTAAAATTAGAGATAACCAAAAATAACCAAGTAGAGCACTTGCGCAATAGTTAAAAGTTAATGATATTTGATAAGAGTTTAGAAAAAATGCCTATGGTAGTCGCCCGTTATATTCATATTGTTAACAGACTTTCTTATCTGCAGAACGAATCAATTGTATATAAACACTTTAGATTGCACTACACATATCTATGGTGCATATTAATTAAGCGATCTTAAAATTATATTAGTTTAAGTATTTTGAAAAACTACCTCACCATAAAATAAAATTTGATTTGTCACCTGTAAACTTATTTGTTATACGAAGTGGGTGGGCGTAAGTAGATACATATTTATTAAATAATTTCGGTCTATTTCTCGTCTCTAATTTCCTAAGTAGCCATTCGGCTTTTCTTACGATCCGTAGACGGCCCCTGTGAAACTGATGAAAGTTCTGAATTCAATATTAACACTTTTCTTCTCATTCAACTTAATCATATAATATTGATGCTCTTAAGACGAAATTTTGATTAACTTTTATATGCATAGTCATTGAAAAATTAAATTCTATCTTATTTTGCTTCATCTGATGAAAATCAAAATAAATTATTCAAATGGTAAGTGATTTAATTTAAGAGTAAATGCAATAATGCGCGCCTGTCAGTATATCCATGGGCGGAAGTGTTCCTGCCTATATAAACTAGCAAAACTACAGGAATTAAAGGTTATACAGAAATGAGCACATATATTATATATAAGCTGAACGTATGTGTGTGTCTCTAGTCACGATTAGGCTCCTATATAGAAAACTGATAACATATAATAATAGATGTATCGAGTCACAGGAAGATGTATGTTTGATCTGGCATAATGATGATTCATCAAAATTGTGGGGTCTGCTAACACGCCTGGTCCACAAAGTATGGAAATAATAAATTAAAAAAAAACTGTTTACAAGTGTTTTTGATATAGATATACATAATAATACTTTGATAAGTATGTTTTAACTTAAATAAGGATGGTATAATAAAATTGTGACGTCTGCGTTAGCGCCTAGCCCCCATAGAATGGAAACAGGCACACGCTTTAATAAAGACTTTTCATATCTCTCTGCGTAACTATACTTTGATAATTATGTTTCAGTTTGAAGAAATATGTTATAATAAAATTATGTGTTGTTCGTTCGCGCCTGACCTCCATAGAATGGAAATATGTCACAAAGTTTAACAAGGTTTTTTTTTAATATAGATCCACAGAATATTGTGATAAGTGTTTCAGTGTGAACAAATATGGTATAATAAATTATGTGGTTTATCTATTTAATTTTTATATTTATCATATTTTGCTTTGGTTTTGATACCCCCAAATTCGAAGCAATCTCTTTACAACCCCTGCTTTTCATAACCTATCATACTTTCATAAATCAGAGTCCATTTTCTGTAGGCTGTTTTGGAACCCAGTCAACGATGGGTATTTTGCTACTATATATATATATATATATATATATATATAAATAGATATACATGTATCGATATACGTATAGATGGACAGATAGATAGATAAAATGATAGAGAGATAGAGAGATGCATTCATACAAACATACATACATATATACATGCATACATACGTATATATATATGTATATATATATATATATGTATGTATATATGAATTATTTTTAACACACTATACATTACTGGCTCTACTCTAGTAGACCCATAGTTACTTGAAACGGAAGTTCTTTCCGTTTTTGAAAAAAGTACCTCGAATTCTATTTCAAATTATTAGCAATGCTGAAGCGTGTATGCCACTATTTGTCTATTATTTCAAAGTTTATATTATTACTATATTTTATATTTTCCCGAATAAAAAAATACTTTTTATTTCTTCATCAGTCTGAAACAGATTTCAGGAATAATCTGAATATACAGAAATGTTATAGCACAGTGTCCAATAGATATAGACAATATATCATTCGTAATATATTTATAGCGGCTGGTTAGTAGATATTTTTTGTTTATTTCTGAAATATCCACTTTTGTTCGATTTACTGCCAAATCCAGTAATTTAAAAAAAAAAAACATTTATATGCTTCAAGTTTTTAATATCTTCAAATATTTATTCATCGTGTTTAGTTTATGAAGAAGAATTCGTGGTTTTATTCGTAACTTTTCCTGTTTTATAAATATACTAGCGGGGGTAGAATAAGCGAAGTAAAAAAAAAAATAAAACAGAAAATCGAACGTAAAAAAAAACACGTAAAAATGGCTTAAATAACCCTGCTTTAATATTAAAATTAAAAAAAAATCGAAAAGAAAGACATCGAACACCACGATTCGAACCCAAAACCAAAAAGAGTAAGCGAAGTAAAACAAAAAAATAAGCTAAAAAAAAAAGAAAACAGAAAAACGAACGTTTAAACTACTTTAAACAAATCTGAAAAATACCCCCCCAAATAACACCTGAAAAATGGCTTCCCGGGTGTTTGGAGGTGTGTGTGCTCGGCCGGGAGTAGAATTAGTAAAGTAAACAAAAAAAAAACAACGAAAGGCAAACGAAACATAAATAAAACGCGAAACAGAAAAACGAACGTTAAGACTTTTAAAAAATCTGAAAATTAAAACAAACAAAAAAACTCGTGAAAATGGCTTAAATAACCTGTTTCAATATTTAAATATAATATATCGACAAGAAAAGATATCTCACACCACGATTCGAACCCAAAACATCCAGATAAATAGACCGCGCTCTAAACAACTGAGCTAAGACGACGGCCACGAAATTACATCACTTTTTAAAATCTTTAAAATAAATCAGGTTCCGACGTCATTTGCGCATACGGAGACCTGAATTCGTCATAAGAGGACGGTTTTTGCTGTCCCCCTGTAGAAAACTGCTGATTTCAGGGTGAAAAAATTAACGTTTTTTGCCAATTTTTCGATATTTGTCGATCCCGGCGTTGCCCGGGTGTTTGTCGTTGTGTGTGCTCGGGCGGGGTTGGGGGTTGTTTATGAAAACATAAGTATAAACGAAGTAAAAAAATTAACGTAAGGCAAACGAACGATAAAGAAAACGCGAAACAGAAAAACGAACATTAAAAAAAAAGAAAAACATGTGAAAAATGGCTTAAATAACATTGCTTCGGAGGGGGGGTACCCGGCCTTGCCCGGGTGTTTTAGGTGTGTGTGCCCGGGCGGGGTGTTAATCAAAACATAAGAATAAGCGAAGTAAATATTTAAAACTTTAAAAACTAACGTAAGGGAAACGAACGATGTTAAATGTAAAAATCTGGGGAAAAAAGAAAACGCGAAAAGAAAACAGAAAAGCGAACGTTAAAACTTCTTTAAAACATCTGAAAAATAAGAATTAAAAAAAGACACTTGAAAAAGGGCTTAAATAACCGCGGCTGGTACCCGGCGTTACCCGGGTGTTTAGAGGTGTGGATGCTCGGACGGGGCGGGGGGGTGTAATCAAAACATAAGAATAAGCGAAGTAAATATTTTTAAATATTAAATAAAAATTAAATATTATATAAAAAAAAGTTAAAACTTTAAAAAAATCGAAAAAAAAACACCCACAAAAAACTAACGTAAGGCCAACGAACGATGTTAAATGTAAAAATCGGAAAAACAAAAACAAAAAAGAAAACAGAAAAACGGAGGTTAAAACTCCTTTAAATAATCTGAAAATTGCCCCCCCCCAAAAAAAAAACACGTAAAATGGCTTAAATAACCCTGTTCCAATATTAAAATTGAAAAAATTGAAAACACGGTGCGTACCCGGGGTTTCTCGGGTGTTTTGGGGTGTGTGTGGTCGGTCGGGGTGAGGAAGTTAATAAACACGTATGAATAAGCGAAAAACGAACGTGGAAATGGTTTAAATAATCCTGCTTCAATATTAAAATTCAAAAAATCGAAAAAAAAAGGCATCTCACACCACCCAAAAGCTTTAGATAATGCCCCAGCGATCTTATCAACTGACCTACCACGACGTACATGAAATCATGTCAATATTTCAAATATGTAAACTAAATCAGATTACGACGTCTCATGACGCATGCGTAGAAGCGGAATCGTCATGAGAGGACGGTTTTTGCTGCCACCCACCCTGTAGAAAACTGCTGATTTCAGGGTGAAAAAATTAAGGTTTTCGTCTAATTTTTCGATATTTGTCGGGCGAGGGTTGGAACTTTAAAACGGTAGTGATCTCGTGAAAATCCGTGACACGTGTCGAACGTTTTTGCGAGACATACAAACACACATACATACATACATTCATACATACACACATTTTCGCTTTTATATATATAGATTATTCTGAATACTTACTCTATAAAATATCGTGTCTGTTTTATCCACTTCTAATTATGATATTTTTAGAAAAGCAATAGAAAAGAAGTTGCTCAATACTCTAATGAAGGCATTTTTGTTTCATGCCCAGGGGTTTAAGCAGTTGAAGGGTAAGGAAAACAGGGCAGTCAGAAAAAGTAAAGTATATATCACTCAGTCCTCATATTTTAATGAGTGATTTTTCTGATAAAAGGAGAAAAATAGATTTTTATAGGTTGGCAGTATTTTGCGTGCACAGCCGCAAGAGACGTCGAAAATTTTCTGTTTCTATGGCTATCCTCGCAGCCGTGTCACTAGTAAGGATGCTGGAAGTAAACGTTTTATCTGAACTGACATTATAGGTCAGATCGTCAGGGACCCGATCCTTGGATTAACCACTAAGGAAGTTGTCCTATCTGCAGATGCAATGTACTGGGGCTGCTGTACTGCCATTCAGTGAATGGATTCTGGACCATGCCGTAGCTTCTGGTGGGGTCTCTCGATGCCATATTAACGGGTAATTGTTACGGTTTTACCTTTCATGTGCTACAAAAAATATTTCTTCATTTCTATTTCTGTCTTACTTTCCCTTTCTGCCCTGCTTCAAGGAAGTCTGTCGACCTAGTTCACAAATCCCAAAATTATATCATGAAATGTTCCAATAAAAATACACGATTAAATCCGGATCTCCAACTTCTAACTTAGACCCCTACTACCATGTCTATTTTTTGAACATCAGGGGTCTACGTTCTAACCTTCCAGAGGTTGAAACCCAATTACAGGAGACTAAACCTTACATAGTATTTCTAAGCGAAACTAGCATTGGACAGACTATTTCCCTAGAGGAGTTCGTAATTAAAGGATACTTTAATTTAATTTCCAAATTTGAACCCCCGAAATCTCCATGGGATTGGAATATGTGCCTCTATAAAGGATGGCTTTCCATGTAGTAGGGACCTCCCCAGAGACGATCCTATATGTGCTTCCGGGTTGCACAAAGTACTGAATGTATATTTGCTCTCTATCGTCCCCACAACAGCGGAGTTACTATCTTTAAAAGCATATCTGTGAAAATTGATCACGTCATATCTGTTTATCCTTCAGCTTATGTTCATATCTGTGGAGAGTTTAATGTTCACAATGTGGAAGGTTTAACTCACTCAAACAAGACCGATGATGAGGGGAGGTGCTGTCATGATTTCTCCATTACTTATGACCTCACTCAGATTGTTCACGAACCCACCCGTGTGCCCGATACTGACAGCCAGTATGCAATTCTCCTTGACCTTTTCCCCACAACTTGCCCTGAACTGTGTTCAGCTTCCGTTCTTTCTCAACTTGGATTTTCCGACCACTCTGTTGTATCAGTTAAGATAAAAATGAAATGTAATAAGTCCTCAGATGTACCTCTCCATCGTACAGTATATCGTTACTCTATGGTTGACTGGAATAGCTTCCGTACATTTATATAAGATCTACCTCTGCGGCCCATGTTTAAAAAGGGTGTGTCCTCTATAGTATCAGGCCTGGCGGAATTATTAATTGTAGGTATAGACCGCTCTATACCCTCGAAAAAATTCCAGCAAAAACGTAACGGCCAGTCGTGGTTCTCTCCAGAATGTGCTGCTGCCATTGCCACAAAAATACCTTTTTCCATTGTTTCCCAAGTAATACATGTATTGAGACTAAAGCTGCTTTCAGGACTACCAGCAACCATTGTAAAAAAGTACTAAAGAACGCAAAAGAGTTGCATGCTCAGTCCGTAAAGTCCGAACTAGCTGAGCAGCGACTTGGTTCCTACCAGTTTTGGCAAATAGCAAACAGAATCCTTAACTATCATAAATGGACCTGAGGTAATCTCGTCAGCAACAGACAAAGCCAAACTCTTCGTCAAGAACTGTGTAGCTAACTCTACTCTTTGCCACCAAGGCTGGCAAGGTCCAATATTTCATCCTGTATCAGAAAAATCACTATGTGATGTACGTATATCTGTACGTGATGTTGCCAAGCTAATCAAAAAACTTGATTCCAGTAAAGCAACCGGCCCTGACTGTATTCCAATGTAGTACTCGAAAGACTTCAACAAGAACTAGCGCCCTTCCTTACAAAACTGTTTAAACGTTGGTTTAAGGAAAATTGCTTCCCATCACCCCGAAAAATACCATCAATTTGCCCTGTATTAAAGAGCCCAGGTGATCGCTCATCTCCATCTCAGTACAGACCAATAAGTCTCCTGTGCGTCATGAGTAAGTTGCTGGAATCTATGTTGAATAGAGAAGTAATCAACCATCTCAGCAAAAATAACCTTCTTACCTACACGCAATATGGTTTCCGTTCTGCTAGATCGACAGCAGATGTGCTTACAGTTATATCCTATAGGATTAGCGAATCTCTTGACGAAGGCTACCTTTTTAGGGCAATTGCTCTTGACATATCAAAGGCCTTTCATAGAGTATGGCATGAAGGTTTACTTCACAAGATCTCAAGCTAGGGTATAGTTGGAAATGTATTCTCAATTATTAAATCATTTCTCTCTGATAGGTTCATTAGAGTAGTTGTTGATGGGCAGAAATCAGAAGCTTTCAGTATTAATGCTGGAGTCACTCGGGGGTCCATCCTGGGGCCAACTCACTTCCTGATCTACATCAATGATCTTCCAAATCCGCCCTTACATCATTCATAGACATTTATGCGGATGACAAGACTATCTATGATAGCACATTTATGACCGTAAACGACCAAGTTCTCCCTGATTCTCTCTCCTCTGATCTTCATCAAGTGGTAAAATGTGGAAATAGGTGGCTTGTTACTTTGAATTCATAGCCTCGTAGGAGATGGCCCTTTCTCTTCCCTGTAATCAATTTCTCACAGAAGAGATGCTCCGAGTTTGTTTCTGCTTTATCGTTATTTTCATGACAAGTGCTCGGCTGAACTCCAATCTATGTCCCCACCTCGCTAAACTTTCTCAAGAAACACCCGTTTAGAAGAAAACACTATCACTAATTTCCCCCATTTTTATCTGTGCCTAAATCTAAACGTAGATTCAGTGAGCAAAGCTTCTTTCTTAGAACTGCAGGCCTATGGAATTGTTTTACGTTTTCCTGCATTGCAGCTTACTACAATATTACGGTCTTCAAGTCTAACGTAAACAAGTTTTTTGATGAGACGTCCCATATAAATTAACAATTTACCGAATTTCCATTACTAACGATTACTATATTGTCCAATTACTACTGTACACTCTTTAACCCTTATCCTCGAGTGACCCATTGATCTTGATAAGTGTTGATGCTTATGTTAAAGAAAAAACAAAAATACTTTTTTTAGGTGAGGTTTGTTTCAATTTAACATCGCGAGCCAGACGCGAATACTTAACTTAAGTGTGGCCATATAAGCATAGGGTTAATGATATTTTATATGAGTTTAGAAAAAAATACTCGAAGAAAGTCGCCCATTACTTTCATATTGTTAACGCAGTCTCTTATCTTTAGCATTATTTCAAACGAATCAATTGTACATAAATATCATTCGATTGTACTACACATGCGCGACTGAAAATACGTTGGAAAAGGAAGTGATTATTTCTGTCAAGCCTCGAATGATTCTTATATTCGGAAGTACGGTGCGTTCACATTATATATATATATATATATACATATATATATATATATACATTTATATGTATGTATATACACGCATGTATGTGATGTATACATACATATATATATATATGTATATATATATATGTATGTGTATGCATTTGGCTTTAGAATATTCACTATATACTTTTCTTTCGACATCATGTTGTCGTGTTAAAAAAATGGTGAAATTTTATGAACAAGATATTTCTTTACGTATAGGTATGTGCTCTGTTCGAACAATTTAATGAAGAATTCTGTCCAACAATCGTTCCTTTGAACATGCTCAGAAACGAAGTTGAATTGTGATAAAATTAATTTGATTCAGGATCAATTGGTACAAAGGTAAAAGATCTACGTCTTAACTTCCTCTTGCGTGAATCACTTCGAAAGCTACAAATTATATATATGTAAGCTATGAATTATGTATATGTATATATATATATATATATATATATATATATATATATATATATATATATATATATAATTCGTAACTTCCAACTGATTCACGCAAGAAGTTCAGGCGTAAATCTTTTACCTTTGTACCAACCGAACCTAAATCGAATTTTCATCGCAATTCAACTTGGTTTCTGAGCATGTTCAAAGGAACAATTCTTGGGCAGAATTCTTCGTTAAATGTTCGACTAGAGCTTACACCAGTCAAGTAAAGAAATATCTTGTTTAATAAAGTTTCACCATTTTTTAAAAACTAAACTTGAAACGGCAACATGATGTTGAAAATAAATAAATAGCATATTCCTTATAATGTGACCAGGTGTATTTGATCGAAATCCTTGGTTTACTAAATTTATATTATTTCTTGCAGAATAGTATCCAAATAATTCACTGTCTATACTTATTGTTCTCTTTCCATTATACCACACAGTTTTACTTGAACATATTTTGATAACTTGAAGCGAAACTTGCATTCTGACTTACAAAATCATTCCCTTGCTTCTTAATGCAATGTTCCGTATTGGTTTCAGTTCAACGTATAAAGATCTCAAACTCCCATGGAAATGGCGGAAGGGCGTTTGAAAATGGTATATATTAAGCTAAATAATATTGGTATAAAAATGCTGTACGTGAACCATTTACGTAAAGAAGATATCGTGCCAATAAGCATTTTACAAACATTTGGACTGGCATTGCTGTGCGCATTAGTTTCTATTATCCTTTCAGTTTTTACAAGATGGTGCTATAGAATCGACTCGATTCAAAATTGGAACATTAAATTTAACAATCTGCGCCGTTGTTAATTTTGGCTTAATTGTATGTTGATCAATTCCCTTTCATACACCAACCTCTCATATAATTAGCACATCTTGACCAACTTTGTTTAATATTTAGAAAGCTGGTTCAGTTTTCACGTCTATATAGCCTTCATAATAATAAATATTATAAAATTCCCGAATTTATATTATTTAGTTTATTGAAATGTTTATTGAGATAAGTATTATTTATTCATTTATTGCTAACTATTATTCTCATCTTTAGTTGTTGTTTCACGACGTTTCCTATTCCGTCGCGGTTACCGACTGACGAAGACCGGAGGAATAGTTGGCCAATCCCCAGTGAAACAACAAATAAACGATGAGGATTATGGTTCGCAATAAATAAATGAATAAATTCTCGGATTGAATTGTTATAGAAAACATGTCTGCAATTCATATTTCCTTTACATTAATTCGCATAAACCGTGAGACTTGCTTCTGTTTTTTCCATTCATATTTTTTTTGTAATTTCCAAGTGTGACCACTTAGAATTTGCCATCCCTAATTCGGAGTAGTGCTATTAAATCTATTTTATTCGAACTTGTCACACGCAATTCCTTTGTTCATCTCATTTTATGCTTAACAGATACAGGCAATTGAAAACCCTGAAACTAACTAATTAAAAGAAAACTAGTTATAATCTAAAAGAATAATTTTCAATATTTAGTATTATTATTCAGATAACGAGACGTTGTAGATCGACGGTAATGAGGACAATAGATAGAAGACGAGTCAAAATTGGTTACATTTAATCGATAAATATATACGAAAAAAATAAAATATTTTATAATGTAAACATAATTAACACCGACCATTGTCGACCGGCAGACAAATATTAGAATTAGTCTTATGTCTGGAGAAAATTAACATGAATCAAAGAAAAAAATTCTTTACTTCTTTTCATCATTTTTATTTGTCCAAAGAATTATTGGTTTATTTATGAATTTTATTTATTTTTATTAAGAAATATGTCTGGAGTTCAGCTGTTATTGGCAATAGGAAATGATGAAATTGAAAGACGCTTTCAGATTGGAGATCATAACTTTTACCCTGTGGCTTTCCAGTAATGCAAAGAAAAAAATCTTTGGTAAATAAAACAGACAAGAATTGCTGACGTCAGTAACGTGGCATTCGTGATATTCTGGCTGAATAGAGTCGTGTAAAACTGGTAGACTATTAAAGAGGGAGGATCAATAGCAGACATTTTTGGTATCGGTCCTACAAAGATTTGTTGCTACTTATATTCGAGACAGTGTGGATCTTCTACACTTTCTAAAACTGGTTCAGTAAACCACTTTTATATTAATAAGTTACTTATATCATACAAACCGTAAGTATCGTACATATTTTGGATCGTAACATTGAAAATCATCTATCGTGATGTATGGAGTAGAAAGGAGAAAATTTGTGTTAGATTTCTTTTTATTCGGAAACATTAACAGCTTAATAAAAAACTATGCTTCACCATGCAAACGATTGTTGAAGGTATATCCCTGCATGTATATCTTTAAATAATTATTACTACAAGTATTGGTATTTTCCTATTCCCTCCTGTGTTTATTTAGATGTGTTACCATTGTAGATATGAGCACTATAAATTAAAAAAGCAACAATTTTAGTCAGTGTTGCCACATAGAAATAGATTTTCCAAATTAGATCTAAACCCATTATATGAGTTAGACTATTTATATGTCTGAAACTTAAGGCTAATGGTAAAATATTTTTAGCAATAATTTAAAATCGCGTAATCTTGCTTAATTTGTACTCAATTAAGTTGGGTTAAATTTAATGCAAATCTGATTATTTTACTTTTAAAATGTGTGATTGTGTCAAATGTATACTATATAAGAAGTTCAAATATTTTAAGCAAATTGAAAATTTGCGATCATCAATAATTGATGCTCTCTCTCTATTTCTCTCTCTGTACATATACATATATATATATATATATATATACACGCACATATATATATGTGTGTGTGTGCGTGTGTGTGTGTTTGTGTGTGTGTACATGTATATGTTAGGGTTTAAATGTATTTAAGATTAGCTTCGACTATGTTAATTACATGAAACTAAATTTACCAGTATATAACTAATTTAACTAAACTGTACATTTTGGGGCTGTGTGTAAAATTTAAAATGAATGGTTAATTAGATTACGAGTAAATCCTGTTGATAGAAATGTATAAACTATACAAATCTTTATAAATATACAGAAGTGTTTAATATTGATGAAGAAAATAAACTATTGTATTAAAGAAATGCTTAAGATGTTTTCAGAAAAAATGTAAGAATAGTTATCCATTCAGAGTTACGTCTTGCTGAGTAGTCAAATTGAGTATGCAAAACCTTTCAGTAACATTTAAGCACAAAAAGTAATTATTAATTCTCTACTGTCTTAATGAGCATTTCAATTAATTTTCCTTTGTAAAAAAGTCTCAGCAGAAATAACATTCTTAGTGACATGCAATATGGTTTCCACTCTGCTGGATCTACATCAGATGTGCTAACAGTCATATCTCATAGGATTAGTGAATCTCTCGAAAAAGGCGTCCTTTCTAGGCCAATTGCTCTTGACATACCAAAGGCCTTAGATAAGTTATGGCATCAGGGCATACTTCACAAGATTTTCAGCTACGGTATAACTGGAAACGTTTTCTCAATTATTAAATCATTTCTCTCTGATAGGGTCATAAGAGTAGTGGTTGATGGCCGGAAATCAAAGGCCCACAGTATTAATGCTGGAATACATCAGGGGTCAATTCTGGGCCCAACTCTCTTCCTGATCTATATCAATAATCTCTCAAAACGCATACTTAAATCATTCGTTGACATCTATGCTGATGACACAACCATCTATAGCAACACTTCAAATGCCGTAAATGACAAAGTTCTCTGATTCTCTCTCCTTTGATCTTGAGCGCTTGGTACAGTGGGGGAAGAAGTGGATGGTTACTTTCAATGCATCTAAAACCAAGCTCCTATCTTTGCATCATCAACGCTCATACCGCTATCTGGCATCAATTGAAATGGATGGCTCTCGTCTTGGGGAGACCCCATGTTTTGACAAGCTTCTGGGTTTGACCATTACTCCTAATCTGAAATGGAACACTTACATCAGGTCTGTTGCCCAGGTCGCTTGTAGGGTGGTGAGATCCTTCTACCACTCCAGAAAATATCACAACACTGATGCAATTCTCTATCTGTATAAAAGCCAAGTACCTCCAAGGATGAATTACTGCTGCCACATCTGGGCAGCTGCTAAAGACAGCCTACCCTGTCTTGACAGAGTACAAAATAGATTTCGTGGCTTAGTGGTGGAGCCCCTTTTCTCTTCCCTGCAGCGTCTCTCCCACAGAACAGACGGTGCGAGCCTGTCTTTGTTTTATCGTTATTCCATGGCAGTTGCTCGTCTAAGTTCCAATCCATGGTCTCCCCTCGCCAATCTTTCACGAAAAACACCCTCTGGCTGAAACCACTGTCATTAATTACCCTCACTCTTTATCTGTGCCTAAATCCTAGCGTAAATCCCATGAGCAGAGCTTCTTTCTTATAAGTGCACGACTGTGGAATTATCTTCCGTTTGCCTGTTTCCCACCTGACTACAACTTGGGTTTCTTCAAGTCCAATATAAACAAATTCCTGACAAACCGCCCCCTTAAGTAAGACTTTTTATCAAATCCCCAATGCTAACGATCACTACGATACTATCCCATTAATTACTGTACACGCAATAACCTTTATACCCGAGTGGCTTCCAGGCCTGGATAAGTGGTGTCATCCCTGTAAAAAAAGCCTATAACTATCATACAATAAACACGTTAATAAGAAAAGAGTCATCGCTAAATTAAAGGCGTTTTAAGAATCTATCGGAAAACTAAGTTACAAAGACATAGAGCGTTGTTGAATACAATCTATTTTACTTTTTGACAAAGATGGGTTAGGATTCCGACTATTGCAGATAGGAATGTGTATCTAAGTATGTGTGGATTGTTGGAGAAAAAATCTGTGGAATAGAATCGCAGACAGAGACAATGAAAACGTCTGGTTGACCAAGATAATGGTGGAAGCCTGCATCTTTGACATGAAAGATGGGGAATAGTATAATATGAACCATGCGATTTGAGTAATCCTTCTAGTTCCTGACCATTTGTCCTTCCTATAATTGCATTATCAGTCGCTTTCAAATCCGCAGAGAGCGATTGAAAGAAATACACAGCGAACAAAAACGGGCAATGTATAATAATGGAAAGCTCTTAACGCATGCGCATTGGCTATCTTCGCCGCCCCATTAAACACATGGATATGAACGGACAGGAGAACAGAAGAAAGCATAATAACATTGTTATCTGGTTGTTGAAATAACTGCAATTTTAGTATGGTCTAATGTTAATTTTTTTTTTTACTTCTAAATTCATTGTAAATCGTATTTTTTTGTAAAATAAAATAACATTATTAAAATGTGCACATTTATATACCAAACTTAAATACGAGAGCTAGTGCACAGTATCTATTCGCTGTATTTATTCAGCATTTCCTTGTAGCTTATTTACTTGCGACTTGGTTTTTCGTTTTCTGGTGTAATAAATTAACATTCTCTCTACGAACATTGAAAATATGCTCACATTTTTCTATAACTAAATTTGAACAGATATTCGATGAACACAATTTTTACCAAATGACTTCCTACTTGTGGAACCTGTTACCATAGTGATTTTTTCTCTAAGGATTACAACGTGATCGCGTTCATGTCAAATACCAACGAATGTCATGTAACCCTATAAATTAATAGTAGTTCTTCATATTTCCATTGTAATATTTCGTGGATGAATTTGTGATGTATAATCTTGTCTATAGATAAGGAAATTGAGCTGACGTTCTTAAGTGAATAAACGTCCGAGAAAAATGAAGCTCCCCTAAATGTATATATATATATATATATATATATATATATATATATATGAATAAGAAGACTACACATATAGCACAACAATCATAGTAGAATTGTTAGCAAGTAATCGTAGAGTAACATCTGCATAGTCTTGGAAGTTTATTAACCTTTAAGCTATATATATATAAAACTTATTTAATTTTAATGTATTTTATCATTCGTTGGAAACTATTTAGTCAGTAAGTATTTTTATTACTTGCAATCACTGCATTAACTTCCTCTCTAGAATACACAATAGCTTTAATTTTAAGTTGAGGTATCATATATATATATATATACTTCTGTATACATTATATATATATATATATATATATATATATAATGTATACGGAAGTCTACACATATAACACAACAATGAGTTTCATTATTTTTTCATTATACTAGAATGGTCAGGATGAAATCGTTGAGTA
The DNA here is from genome assembly GCF_053919585.1 of Euprymna scolopes. Classification (NCBI taxonomy): domain Eukaryota; kingdom Metazoa; phylum Mollusca; class Cephalopoda; order Sepiida; family Sepiolidae; genus Euprymna; species Euprymna scolopes. The sequence goes on along the minus strand of NC_136494.1, from coordinate 61,593,212 downwards.
AGTTATTTAATCACTAATGATCATTTCTAAATTACAGTTTTCTAGAAGTTTTACCTTCCATTATTGTTGCAGATGATATTAAGAATACAATTACGATTTTTAAAAAATGTGGACCCAATATTGACTGATTGAACAAGGGTAAAATCTATTCGATGATAAAATAAACAGTTCAGTTGGAAATAGATTCCACAGTTAGACATAGACATTCCCAAGCCACCTGCACACAATTCCCTTTAAGAAAATTGCGTATTACATCGACCAGAACATTGTAATTATATCAGTTCAATTACTACAAATAATTTATAATGATTGACGTAATCGACTCCTTGTTAGCATGTATGGTATTAACAAATACAGAATATTTAAAACATGGAACGAGAAAGACGAGCCATACTAATTGTGCTTTTTAAAAGTATGCAACAGCTGAAGATACCCAGCATTTGGTTGTAATTCTAATTTGCTTTGATTCATTAACTATTGCGTATATTGTATTAATACAGAATAATAATTTCGGTTTAAATGTGAATGAAATTTTGTAGACATTACAGCTTTGTTTAATTTTATTATCATTCCTTTGGAATTTTTGTTATATTTAATGTTCAAATTAGAAATCAAATAAAAGAAAGTACAGATACATTGTCTTCTTTACGAATGTCAGGTTCAAAGTTCGCGGCGAGGATATTAAAACATTCTCGTAGAAGATGGGTAAACAATTTATACATATAGAAAAGCTGCTTGAGCATTAAGGAGTAGCTTGCTTGGAATTGAATGTACGAATAGAGACACGAAAAAACAGGGGAAAATTAGCACAACTTGAATTAATTCTCAACCTGACGCCGAATTCGGAAATTGCAGGGGAGAATTCAAGGGTGCAATTAAAGTTATATATATATATATATATATATATATATATATATATATATATATATATATATAATATGTATATATATATATATATATATATATATATATATATATATACATTATAAATGAACAAAATTAACTGAAATCGTGATAATACCGAATTCATGAAGATTTAGACTCCATTATATTATTGCGCATTTTTGAGAAATTTTGAGTGTAAATCTCACTATGTCTGTCTGTCTGTGCGTCTTCTCTCAGACGGAAGGTCGCTGGACGGCGTGCAATCGCTGAAAAGTTTGTATTTTTGGTGCAGAATTTTATTAGCGGTTTTTACTCGTTTAAAATTATCGCTACAAAGTTCAAAAAGGGGATCAACATCGAAAGAAAGCAAGCGTGGCGCACGTCCTGCAAAACAGAGATTTAGTTATTTTACAACAGTTCAAAGCGGTTGTCACTTTGATGCAGTGGATGATATGAACGGCTATTAATATCGGCGTTTCGGTTTCGATTTTCACCATTTCCTTTACCTTTTTTACACTCCGCTTATCTTAGCTTTTATATACTTTCATGTAATAATTTTACATGAAAACACCTTTATTTAAAATATACAGAAGTAGGTTTTTGAGGTATATAACGAAAAGGGCATATTAATAATATATATATTGTTGTTTTTTTTAGATTTTCTTCTTTCCGAGGCTAATTTATAAGAATAATTTATTAGAAAATACAATTTATATTGACATTTATTACACAAGCTTGTGTGTAGAAGCTTTGTATTATTGTAAAAAATAAAACAGAATTATGTAGAGAAAGGGGGAGAGAATGTCACTTCTTTTCACTCTTTGTTCGCTACCCCTCTCCCTCTGTCGGATGGAAAACGGAATCAGTACGGAAACAGAAGCAGCAGCAACAATCCTCGTCGTAGTACAGGGTAAATATTTTATTGTAGTAGTAGTAGTAATAGTAGTAGTAGTAGTAGTAGTAGTAGTAGTAGGAGTAGTAGTAGTAGTATGGCTACAAATTGCCGATCCGAGCGCCTGTTTCAGTTTTAAAGGAAGCCAATATGGTGGCGGACGACAACACGACGGCATTAGTGAGTACCACTACAGAACATCGTTCCATCGCTTTTACACAGGGAGAGAGAGAGAGAGAGAAGATATATATGTATGTATATATATATATATATATATATATATAGAGAGAGAGAGAGAGAGAGAGAGAGAGAGAGAGAGAGAGATCGTGTAAAGTTTAGAATCAGTTTTGTGTTATATAGTAAAAAATAAAAATGTTCTTATACTTTTCCGTCTTTCTGGTAGCAACTTATACGAATAATTTATTAAAAAATACAATTCATATTAAATTTTCTTTCGCAAGCTTTTGTGTAGATACTTTCTATACTTGCCATGTCAATAAATACAGATATTAACAACTTTACAGTATTACAATTCCTGCGTTGCAATAATAATATTTGTTGTAAAAATCCAAATTTCAACGTAATTAACAACAACAAATTGAAGAAAATAGAAAAACCTTGCGATATACAATGGACGTATACAACACCAAACTACAATGTCATATTCTAAAAAGTCACGCAATTTAATCACGTAGCTTTTTGTGATTTGCATAGAAATTAATGATTAGAATATATCTTAAGCTGATATTTTACACATACTGCTATTTCTGTCATTTTATTTACAAAGAACTATATAAGATAACTCGATTCATAGTGTTTATTCAAATTTGAAATGCTTGACAGAAAATTTACTTGTTTCATATATATATTTTAAGAGGAAGGGCTATGGAGTCAATCCAGAACATGATAGACGCAGGTTACCATCACAACATTGTTTTATTTCATATATATTTTTAAGAGTTCAAGGAAAACAGTAAGTTAGTCCTGCAAATTGCTGAAGCAGTTAAAAACCTCCAAATCACTTTATTTCATATATATTTTAAAGGGTGGGAGAGAGATAGGGGTAAGGTTTCTGAAATGGCTGTAGCACATTACGATCGGAGAAATTACTTCATTACTATATTTTCAAGAGAGGAGTGGGTGTTGGAAGACATTCCTGGATATGGCTCAAGCATTTTACGATGTCAAAATTACGGAATTTCATATATATGTGTATGTGGCGAATATAGAGTTTGTTTTCGAAATTACTGCAGCAGTTCCATATTTCAAAAATACAGTATTTCATATATATTATTAAAGAAAGAAGCATGGTTATTCTTCTTTTAAAAGTGTTATGAAGGTCTCCAGAATTAATATATGTATTTACATTACCCGTCTTAAGATGGGTAAAATCATTTTAAATATGTCTTATATATGACCGGTTTTAGGAGAGGAAAAATAATTTCGTATACATGATGTAAATTTCCTGTTCTACGGAAGGTACAATTATTTCATACATTTGTTATTTAATACCCATGCTATTATAGGTAATATATTCTTTTGCTTGAGATAGCTTACCATACACGGACATAAAAAAATCTTCTATTCTAAGGATAATAGATATGTCTAAAGTCAACTTCAATTTTCTCATTTTTCAAATAGTACAAAGCAAAGCCGGGTGGACCTGCTAGTTCTAAATATGTAGCAGTTGTTAATCAACGTTCTCAATTTTTATTATATTTAGCTTTATTACTCTTATTTCCCACCCACTGCCCATGTTTTGTCTTTATTTATATTCGATTTAGAAATAATTTACGCGTAAAACAATATTGTTAATCATTATGTGTAAAACTTTTGTAACCAGACAGAACATACTTTTCAGAGGCAGCTGAATAAAATTAGGCGCGATAAAAAAACAAAAAAGAACAACGGAAATTAAAACAGAAACATAAAAATGGAAAGAAAATATTCGCCGTTTACTTTATTTAATAAACACTTCTTCAACCATATACATATATATATATATATACATATATATATATATATATATATATATATATATATATATATAATGGTCTCTCCCGTCGTGTTCGACTCATGAGGGCCAAAAATTCGCTCTGTTTCACTCTGCCTTAAATGCTTGTGCCGCATGTGTGACACGAGGCCAGCACTGCTCCCACAAACCAAGTCGCATGACTCACAGGATACAGGCTGGGAAGGTGCTGTTCCTACTCTTGCTCTACGAAGATGTGTTTGATTCGATAGCCGTGTGCCAATGTGTGTGTTAATGCCTGCAAAACATTTTTCCCTCCACAATTTTCTATCCGCAGCATCCTCTTCAAAGGTTTTTGGGTTCAGACCTGCGTGCTTTAGATTGTCTTTCAGCTTATCCTAGTACCTCAGAAATGGACGACCTACATTTCGATTATCCTTTTTCAGTTGGCTGTATGCTAGTTGCTTAGGAAGATGCTTTTCATCCATGTGAACAATGTTGACCAGCCCACCAGAGATGAGACTTCATTAGGAAGGCCTCAACACTTAAAATGTCGCACCAACCAAACAATCCCGAGTTAGGGGACCTTGTTTTCCATGTTAATCCACATATACTGCGAAGGCAACGCCTATGGAATGTATCTAGTTGCTCAATATGCCAACGGTATGAGGTTCAGGCTTCCGATCCATACAGAAACAATCACTGAGATTTTGGTATTTAGAGTCAAACCTCTTTCATTCCATACTCTTGACCGCAGTTTGTCGAAGGCATTAGTCGCCTTTGAAATTCTGCTCAATATCTCATCATCAAGTGATGCTGACGAATTCACCTTTCTTCTGAGATATGCAAAGGATTTAACATACTTTAGGGGCTGTCTAATCACTAAGATTTTCTGAGGCGGTTCCACATATTCTGGTCTCAGAATATTCAAACCGCCTTGCTGCAACGGGTTGGGCTTTGGTTGGTAGATAACTTACTAATCGTCAACCCAAATGCTTTTTGCGGCATTGGAAAACTTGTCAACTAATTATTGTGTTTCTTCAAATCAATATATATATATATATATATATATATATATATATATGTATTACGTGAAAAATTAATGAAATTTTATGAAAGGAAATATTATCTAATGATTTGTTTCTTTTTACGCATAAACTGAAAACAGATTGTAGAAGCATAATGTAAAAAAGCAACAATATTTATATTTTTGTCACGTTTGAACCGGATAAATATAAAATTACAATAGAAAAATGCGACCGGAAAAAGTAATATGGTTAAGCTTAAGCATGGAAAAGTAAAGGACTAATTGCTAAAACTGAAAAAGGAAAGGACGAGATATTCTAGTAACAAAATAATAAATGTCCACTTTAAAATATTAAAGCATTAAGAATTGATTCTATAATTCTATAAATTCAACTTTTAACAAATTTTAGTTATAAGTTTATTATAATTTTTACAAGAATACATTGTCCTTTTCTTTTCAGTTTTAACAACAACTCCCTTCCTTGTTTATATTTAAGCTTAACCATATTACTCTTCATGCTCGCATTTTACTATGGCAATCCATGATTCTCCAGGCTTCCAATAAACTCACTTGTTCTTTGTTTAATTTCAGTCTTATTTTTTCCCACATAAACAGATATGTAATAACAATTTGCGGCACTCGTATGCTTTCGATAAACTCCCCCAATTATCTCCATTTCATACTTTCATTCTCTCTGTTTCACTTGTTATTCTGTTTTCGAATTTTTAGCAACATAGTCGCTGAAGCGACGTCGTTGCTATGGAAACCAGTGATAGAAAGCATTGCTCACCTCCTTACATATTTTTTTACGATTTTGAAAACCAGAAAATTTCTCATAACTTATGTCTTACTGAACAAAAGTTGATTTTTTCACAATATAGCTGAAGAGCGGATCTATGAACTGTAATAATTGTTTGAAACTTCGTCGAAAAATAAGTGAGCGGTGAAGGTTTAAAACAGTTCTAGATGCTAAAACTGTCACTTAACCATATATTACAACTCTAACGTGGAGGAATAATCAGTTTAAAAAATCGTGTGCAAACAATTAAGCTTAAGATCCATTAGTTTAAAACTTATAATTACCGGGCAGAAGAAAAAAATCGATCATATTCAATCAGATATACGAGGTACCATCAGTAAGTTCCCACACATTTTTTGCACGGGTGATGTTATTTATATCACACGTAGGAAACTCAGGTCCCTTTCCGAAGTAATCTCCTCCGGCCACAATTCACTGTTTGTATTGCTCAAACAACTTCCTGAGGCCTCAAGTAAGTCCTCTTGTGAGAGCGTTATCATGGTCTTCCTTACATTCTCTTTTATCTCTTGAATTGTCTCATGACGAGAGCCTCTAAGGTTTTCTTTGAGCTTAGGGAATATAAAAGTCACAGGGTGCAATGTAAGGACTATAGGAAGAGTGAGGAGCTTTTATCGAATCTTGCTCAAATAGTCTCTGATAAGGATAGAGTTGTTGACTGCTGCATTGTCTTGAGGGAAATACCACTGGCCCGATTTGAAGATTTGTTGACCTCATCCGACAAAATCTATTCCTAAACTCCCTTAAAATCTCAACATAGTATTCCTTGTTTACTGCCTGACCAGTAGGAATGCAGTGCATGTAGATCATTTCCCGGCTGTCAAGAAATAAAAGGATCATAATATGTTTCTGAGTGGATTTGCTCTTTCTGGTATTCTTGGATCTGGGAGGGTCAGCCTGCTTCCACTGGGAACTCTGTCGCTTGGTCTCTGGGCCATAGTAGTAGATCCAGCGTTCATCGCAAATAACCAGAGCATAAAGAACTGAACTGATAAGCTCGATGATCTCCCTAATGTTATAAACGCGTCTTTCTTTCTGTTCCTCTCTGACTGCGCTTAGGATAAACTTCGCGACAACCTTCGCATCTTAATTTCCTCGCGAATAACTGTGTGCACAGTTCCCACACTGACATAAAACTGTGCACTTATTGTCTCTATAAACACAAAACGATCGTTCTTCATGAAATTCTTTAGTTGGCTCATCAACACTGGAGTCCTGGCTTACTTACTTCTCCCCTAGTTCTCATCACCCCTCACAGACCCCCTGTTCTCCTTGAACCTCTTATGTCACTCAGAAACTGATACTCGGTTCATACAACTGGCTTAAATCAGCCTGAAGCATTCCATAAGTTTATATGGCATTTTTTCTATAGTTCAAAACTGAATTTTATTACCTATTGTTATTCTAAAGTGTCTTCACGCCCATATTACATTTTTTAAATTTACCAGCTTTGACAATTAGGCTTTAGTAGGGTGCATTGCAATTCCTGTTGTAGTAATTACTTTAGACCTGCTATCATACAAAAGAGTCATTTATATCATAAGATGTATAGTAAGGACATACTAAATTTTCGATTATGTACGACAATCTCTAATCCCTATACATACATATATACACACACACACACACACACATATATATATATATATATATATATATATATATATATATATGTGTGTGTGTGTGTGTGTGTGCGTGTGTAATGGATACACACATACAATTGTGTGTTTATCCACTGTATGGATTTTGTAGCATTTTCATGTAGAAATAGACAATATAGTTTCGGACAATTTCACCTGTGTTCAAAAACGAAATTTGAGATAGACAAGAAACCCAACATCCTTGGCTGATTAGTTAGTCGATCATCAATATAATCGATATCCTTAAGATTGCAATGCATCCCGCTTTTCCGTCGAAGATGCTTAATGTTTTTATACTCAATTCATAGAATGGATTATTTTCCTCAACCCAAACAATTTTTATTAAAAAAAATACTCAGTATACTTTAATAGTATTAACACGAATCGTGCATATCTTTCGTTAATTTATATTGATAACACACCAGATATCGCTGCCTTCTTAGAAGTAAAAGTATATTTTAAAGGGTAAAGGCTATCAATTCTTTACGTTTACTCTTCCCAGCGAAAGGAAAGCAGTGGTTGTTTTCATATCTGAAAAATCGGGAGTCAACCAATTAAAACCAATCATGATGGAATTATATAACTTCTTAAGTTATGTACTAGAATATGCTATTAATATCTGCTTGCTCCGAAGCCATTGATACCCATTTGATTATTGTTAAATTAACGCTGTGTTTATAAAGGTATCTACTATGTTATAACGTTTTTCTAGTCGACATAGACAAAATAAATATACGCTTACAACTGTATTATAAATAACATATATATTTTATTATTTACATAGAATCTAACATAGCACTATAATTACACATATTTATAGCATCTATATCTAGCTGGCTTAGTTCTTTAGCAGTTGTTTTAAATTCCGGAATATATTTAAAACATATTCTTGTAAATATTAAATATCAGAAGAAAAGAAACATATGTCTCAAAAAGCGAATCATCGTTGTCTATATGGTTTCCTGATTACTACTGTCTGGATTCCTTCCATTTTTTTTTCTGGTCAGTAATGAACACGTAAGTTACCTATCTAGGTTGTCAATCTACTGGGGTTGTTGTATTCATCTTCTTCTTTTCTAGTTGATTGAGACCCATTCTCTACCTCTATATGTTCAACTATTGCTTTTATATCTCAAATATTGTCGAGTAGCTTGTAGACTTGATAAGTGGTAATTCATTAGTAATAAAACTTGATAAGTGGTAATTCATTAGTAATAAAATATTAAATAACTCCATGCAGAGTAAACTTAATGTGGTATATTTTGAAGATGGAATCAATGCTGTCTCCACGTGTGAACTTGTTTCTGCTAGAAATGTGTATTACCGCCGGACCAATATCCATATGTTCTTACCGAGGTATAACCTTATACTATTGGGCCAATTCGGAACCAACTCACCATATTTGAGCCACTATTTACTTTTTTTTCCTACGAAAGCGGAGTTAGACACAATTCCGGTTCTAAATGTTAGGCAAATTCTGTAGCCTTAAACGATAAAACTGATAAAAACAAACATAAAATTTGTTTCAATTCCAGAGGACTCTCTTTCACTGAGCAATGATAGGAAAAGTTAACGTGTAGTATTAGAACAATTTGCACACGTTGCTTGTAACCTAACGGTTAAGGCTGTGATATTACAGAAGGCATGAGATTTTAAGTCTGTGCAATGTCCTCACTTTGGGCGAAATCGCCGGTTTTTACTTTCACCGGATTATTTCGGTTATCGATCATCGATACTTATCCAAACTTTTCTGCATTTTTTAGATGACGATTGGTTATTCGTATTATTTGGATGTATCGGACTACTGTTCTCATCTTTTGTTTGATTTTCACAACGTTTTGGTCGATGTAACATCCGACCCTCTTCAGGTGAATCTTGTTGAACTCACCAATATTTCTGCCGAACTCGAGAATATGGACGGTATTTCGAGCGGAATCTTTTATTTACTTCACGGGGGAGTGTGTTCTTTTTCCGACAGCCATGGCTAAATAAAGTGCCTAAGTATTTCGAAATTGTATTTTTCGGTCGCCCGCACTGAGCATTGAACCTTTAACCTTCAGGAGAATATTACTTTTTACAATTGATTTTTACAAATATTCTAACCACTGCGCCACGGGTCCTTGCGGACAAGTGTAGAATTGTGGTCCGATAAAATAAAAATAATACGATTATCCAAACTTTTGGATATAAAATCTATCTAAGATCACTGCCAAGTACATAAGGTATGTTTGAATTAAATTTCATAAAAATCGGCCCAGCCATTTCCGCGTGCATAGAACCGAACTCACACGCATAGACACTTTTTTATATAATAGTAGAAATATAATACAAACAATGAAAGGTAGAAGCTATAACGCCTTTTTTATCACATGGAAACATAGTTCAGCTAGAAAATTTTTTTCACTACTGGACCAGCATTAATAAGCCTTTTAGAGGGATTATTTACCACTATTAGGTCAAATTCGATTCCCCCACCATAATTGTTTTCGGTGCAGGTGCAAATGGCAATATTGATAAAATAAAAGGAAGAAATATTGTCTATTATGAAATCTTATTTTTTGTATTGTTGATGCATTTTTGTGTTGTCGAAGAGCAGGTGCCTTTCGCGTTTAATCATGCAGCTCGCCGATCATATCGATCGAATAGAAGTGATTCGAAGGCTTTCGAGTGTCACTGATAAGGCGCTTGCAAAAGCCAAAACGAAGAAGAGTCCAATGCCATTACGCATTTCTTTTGTGGATCGTTTTCTTTTCATTACAACTTTACAATTTTCTCTGAATTGTATAGGAATGCGCGCTCCCCTTTTCATTATCGACTCTTTATACTCTTATCTTGCCCAAAGACACGATTGCACTTTTTTCATAACTCTGCATTCTGTCACAATCATGGTTCAAATTAATTTAGTATTAATTCAAACACAATTTCGAATAAACTAAACCGATCTAGTTTATTTCATCTCCGCATGTAGTAAATCTTGTTAAAGATATTTTAGTTATATTGATAACATACACTATTTTTATCCATTACAAATATCTATCTGTATTTCTGCGGGTATAATATAGCTCTAAATATTGTATTTATATCTATAAGTTACATTGAATATCTTTAATATACATATATTGTAATTTTAAATAAAGATATTAATTTCCATTTTAATTACCAGTGCTTAACATTAATTAAAATGCTTTTTAAAGAAATAATTTAGTAATAAAGTTCTGAATTGTTTTAAGTGGGGGATGATTGTTTATATTAGTGTATTAATTGGACTATTGCGCTCATCTTGAGTATAATTAGTTTAACGTTTCGGTAGGATTGCCCTTCGACCTTCATCAGGAATGTCGGTCGTTGGTTGGAAAAGATAGGGAAAAAGTTACTCTCTCCGTAGATATTTTCGTATTTCTGATAGTCTGTCTCTACTTGTAGCTACGGTATGTGAATGATACATTCATTCTCTGGCCTCACCAAGAGGACGTTCAAAACTTACTCGACCATGTAAACCGTTTGTATATCTATTCAGTTCACCATGGAAAAAGAACACAGCAACAAACTAACATTCCTGCATGTATTAAAAACCTGATCAGAATTTTGTATCTTTCATACATCGAAAACCACTCCTCACGGAACGATACCTGATTTTCATCTCACACCATCTATATTATGTAAACAAGAGACTCTTCTGATGCTTACAATAACATGCCAAAACAATATGCAGCGACGACAACACATACCAGGAGGTGTTGGACAACCTAGGAATAATCCTCTATCAAAATGATTACCCAGTCAGGCGTTACATATGCTTCGGAAAACTTAGAGCAAACACCAATATACAATATCCGAAAATATTCCACAGCGTGCACACCATAAAGAGAGAGTTTGTCTAAACTTTTTTTGTAAATACAATCCATCTTACATCCGGACAGCGTTTAAGAGTAATTCGGCTCTCCAAACCCACCTAGTACGATTCAAGCCCCCGGCTAAAATTCTAATGACAAAAAAAATGTGCATGAGATTTCCTGCAAATGCGGAAAAGTATAAAATAGTGGGAATGATCGCCCCCTAAAAATAAGGCTAGTAGAACACCATAAACAGTTGATGTTAAAAGAACTAATCATACAACCTAATATAACGATAGATTAATTATACTTAATACTAAATATTACCTTAATAGTAATATAAATTGACTGAAAGCTAAGTATAAAAGAAACTATAAGACGGAACAGAGAGAAGAACATAGTAAACTAAGAAAATACTTTTTCCTATAACCTGTTTTAAAGTAAGTGGCTTAAAAATTAATTCGCATTTTCTAATGAAACTAATCAAGCTTAAAATTTAATATAAAAGAAAATATTTGCTCATCTTTTCTAGTAGTTTTCCTCTCTAATATTATGAACCTACACTTATGTTATATCCAATGCTTTCATTTCTGTAGTGGGGAATTCATTACTTTTACTATTAAAGAAAGCAAAAATCCGTTAATCAATTTAAATAATAAAACAATCCAGTAAAAATAAATAGCAAGGTTTATTTTTCGTTGATAGTTATACGATCGTTCTAGTTTTCTTCTGTTAAATAGTAGACTAGAAAATGAGAATTGTTTTGGCAGACGAAGTCAAATCAAAAGTCCCTTAGTTTAGAAGCTTACTGCGTACTTGCCTTTAAGAAACATAAATCCAATTGTGTGCTTACTCTCATAAAGGCGAACAGACTGACTGAATCAGACCAATTATTTATATCTTCATGAATATATGCACCTTTGTCCAAGAATTTTAAATATCCGATATTGGTCTAAACAATCTTCAGACTTTCTAGAAAGATTAAGTAAATTGTTCTCGGTGTGAACGTCTATCTAATGAGTGTTATTTCTTATAGGAAACAAAATGAATTTTCGAATTTGCGATCAAAGATATATGCATTTTTCTGCTATTTAATACTTCTCTTAGTCGAACATCTCTTACTCACGGCAAGTATGTCATTTGCATGCACGACTAAACATGCCGTCTAAGTGAGCAATATATATGTGGAATAAATTAAAAATGTCTGGTATTATGCTTAGAAAGAATCTAAGAATCACGAGAAAGATACACATAGCTTTTATCACCATCATCATGAAGTGACGTGTTGGTTGGAATGGGCTGCCACAACTGCACTAAGGTCCTTTCTAGTAGCGATGTTATTGCGTGTTTGGTTTTAAAAACCGATTACCAGATAGGCAATAAATAATTAGCGAATTAGAAACACTTTATTCAGTTTATAGTTAAATCTCAGTTTGACTGCTACTACAATATTTATATATCAGTATGCGTAATAGTTTTCAATTATTTATTTATCATGCTTTTTCAAGCAACAATAAAAAAGCACAATTATGATAGTAAAATAAATAACATATTAAAGATTAATATGTCAAATCTAAAATCAGGTAAATAGTAAACATATCATCGGAATTGTGTATTATTTGCAGTGATTGTAAAATGCGCCATTTATTTTAGGGGTATTTTATGCTCTGCGAACAGAATCGTTGACCTTCAGAAAGATGCGTTTCGATTTGAACGAAAAAGAAAAAAAGATAATGTTGCTGCAGAATGGCGAAATCACGTGTCGTAACCAAATAAATCTAAAAATAAAGGGGAAAAAAAGTTCAAAATGATAATAGCTCACCGCATTTTTTCAGCATCTTTCCATGCATACCCATGTAAATTCATCGACCAGAAACGTTTGGAATTGTTACGTTTTAAAATAGCATTTTGATCATTCTGCTACGCTTACATTTTGAATCGCATTTAATCGGTCCGTCACGCTCATGTTTTAAATATAGTTTAAAATAGTGTTTGCATTAGACTATCACATATGTGTTTTAGATAGCGTTTGAATTAGTTTGAACACATATGGCTTATATAGCGTTTGAATCCCTTTGAACAAATAGAGTTTATATATCGTTTGAATCAGTTTGAACAAACAAGATTTACATAACGTTGGAAACCAGCCATTAACTTTCATCAGCTTGCTACACTTAAATTTTAATAAACTTTTCCTTTGTATATCAAGCTTACTTTTAAAATAGCGTTTATATCAATCTGTAATGCTTAAGTTGGAAATAACGTTTCTTATATCAGATCGCGCTTTAGATGAAATATTGCTTTAACTTAAGTTTGATGAGCATTTTCATTGTCACTTGAAAATTTGAAATATCAGTTTTATAGGTATTTCAGGCTTAAGAATTTACTAATATTTTCATCGCTAAACGCGCTGATGAAATTAATGTATCTGAAGAATTCCTAAATTTGTCAGTTTTTCATAGGCCGCCATCTTTGTTTTTTTTTTTGTTAATATATTTTTATTTTACAGTTGTGTGCAAAGATGTACGGAACATGCTGTTTCTAGCGTCAGTCACTTTGAGAAAGAACGGATTTGTTTAAGTAATATAGAGAAGGGGAAGTGAGAGAAAGAAAAAAAGGAAAAGAAAATGTATAGAAAAGAAAAGAGAACTGAACGGAGACTGAAACTTTGAACTCGTAAATCGATGAAGCTTTCCGTTTAGGCTTACTTGCTGCGCATGCGTAGTTGTTGATTGGCAGAAATGGCGGAGTCGACGGGTAAAAGGCGGAAGAACAGTATATATGGGTAGGGTGTATAAAGAAGGAGAACTTAGCAGCAAGAATCTCGACAAGGGTAAAACTCATAAATAAAACGCAAATAATAAACAGAAAAAAGCAAAGGCTTAGAAACAAACATCTTTATATTTCAATTCTCGTTCCTTGCAACACAGCAATCATTTCCTTTTCAGTGCATTGAAAAAATATAAAATTCATTGAATTTATGGAAAATGTTTTTATTATATTGCATTTTGCTTTTTTGTTAATTTTTTTTCTTTGCATACAGACCCGCCTATCAAAGCGTTTTACGTAACCAATTTATGATTTATTCGCTCACTTACTTGTATGTTTTTTAAGCTTCTCTTTAAGAAGAAAAAAAGTAGTATGAATACGCCTATTTTATAGACATACTTTCTGAAGTAAGCATCCTCGACGGGGTTCGTGATGTTTTCAGTCGTTCTTTACGTTGAAACATATGGAAGAATAATGTTGCTGAAATTGTAAAAAAAAGAATGTGATTCGTATCATTGGAAATAGTATTCATAAAATGGTTCATAATTACTATTATTTGTAGTATTTTTTACATCTTAAATGTTTTTCCCCCAACGTTTCGGGCGATATAAAATCCCACTTTCTTTAAGTGTATCTTGTCGAATTTGAAAATCTTTCTATTGTATTACTAATATTAAAAAAAAAATTAAACATAACTCTTTATTTAATCAACTAGTGTCGCTTGCGTTCTTTCTATCAGTAATGACTGGATAAAATTCTTAAGCAAATCGTAACTGTACTGTTAGTACGGCTCATACGAAGTGTTAGACCTTTACCCACAGAGAAGTATGTCACAAAGAACTGCCTATTACATTGCACCTATGTACATTGAGCCAAATTCATTGAGTTTGTATCGGCTCCAACATTGGAACATAAAAACCAGTATTGGAGAAGTAGACTTAATCTATATATCTATAAAAGTGAACGTGTCTGTCTGTCTGTCTGTGTGTCTGTGTGTCTGTCTGTCTGTCTGTCTGTGTACATTTCCCTACGCAATAACTCTGTCAATTTTTAGTCTATAGACTCGAAATTTGAAATACCGGGTACTGAGATTTGGGAAAATCGATGTGACGGGTGTCAGCCAGAAATTTGGCTGTTAAGGGATCAAATTTCAACGATTTGACCTTTAAGAACTCTACCAAACTCCTCCGACAATTTTGGGTCTAGACACTTGAAATTTTAGATATAGGTTCCTTGAAACTGGATCTAACTTAATAAAGTGATTTGAGCCCGAAACTATAAATTTTAAGGGGTCATAATAGGGGTCAAAGTTTTAAAAAATTAACGATTTTTTTTGTTTTTTTTTTTGCTTTTTTTGCACAGCATACCCCTCCAAACACCCGAGCAACGCCGGGCACCCCTGCTAGTATTCTATATAATACAAAAAGTAATTCACTTACTCTTGCAGACCCGTAGCGCAGTGATTAGAGTAGTTGGAAAAAATCAATTGTAAATGATATTCTCTTTAAGGTAGAAGTTTCAATTCTAAGTATGGCCGATCGGAAATACAATTGGGAAGTACCTAGGGCATCTATCTAGGTATGGTTCACGGAACGAGAGCATACGACCCCAATGAAGTATATAAAGAGTTCTGTTCGAAATTCCGTAGTGATTTCGAGTTCGAGATATACATTTCTGAGTTTGACAAGATACACTCAAAGAAGGTATGCGGTTCCATAGAAGGACAAGTTTAAACATTATACTGAAAACGAGAACGGTATTCGACAGAATCCAAATAATATAACTAATCCTCATCTTAAAAATTCAGAAACGTAATATCGATATATTAGAGCAACTTAGCAACTGTATACGGTGCTTTTTATCATAAAAGGAATTAAACTTTTGATTTTAAAAAAATCCCCATCATATTTTCAAAAAAGTTAAATCAGAGTAAACTACTTTAGTAAAAATCACAATACATTGCAGTCATGCTTTTCGTAATCGGAAAATAACTTTAAAATAAAATCTTACCAACATTTAGTCGACAATACTGTCATACAATCGCCGCATCGATCATCACATGTTTTACAGTTTATATAAATTATGATAATTAACCTTTGTCATTGTCTCGATATTTACATATATATAGCGAAATAAAACAAACACACATCAAGTTATGAAATATTGTGTTTATTCAGAATAACTTTATCGATTTCAGAATGAAAGTTATGACATTAGTGACGGTAAGTTCTTTGCAGTGGAGAATAAAGCGTCGCTTAGCTCGTCGATCGTGGTCGCCCACACTACTCTTCTTTGCCAGTCCCTCATTTTTATTGTTATAGATAACGTTAAAAATTCCATCACGCATTGCCATGAAATGTCGGTCAGTCTTGCTGACCTAATCTCCGGAGATTCTACGTCCACCATTGTACTTCTTTTCTCGGGCACCTGCATTCAGAATCCGACCGACATTCTTTTGATGTCAAATCCGGGCAGAGGGCTCATCCAACATTACTGAACGAAGAAAAATAGTTGCATTATTACTACCTCCATTTTTTTGTAGATACTACCCTCATCGGTCATCAAACATTCGATCAAATCTTAACATTTGGGGCATACACATTCACCTTGAACGCTCACCTTTGCGAACAACCACATATTTTGTGAGCCGTATTGAACGTTAAAGTATTGGTTTATGCTATACATATGCTTAAACTTAATTAATTCTATAGGCGTGTATCTACTTTGATGCCAGTATAATCTATCCACTTTAATTTTTATATGATTGTATTCAATAATGCGAACAGTATTAAGTTTATCGTATCTGAACGCTCTATTTCGTGCGTAGATTTTTACCGGAAAAATAGTTTACACAGACACTGATCCTCAATATATTTATACGATAGCGATTATATTATTTTGTATGTCACGTTTACATTTATTTCTTCCAAGCGGCTGTCGTTTAAGTGGTATGACCTTATATAACTTGCAAGAAATAATTATTAATAAAGTTTGTTTTTCGGTTCCGATTATAGCTGATGGCACTAAAATAATCTATTTCTTATAAATAATATATATATATATACATATATATATACATATATATATATATATATATATATATATATATATTCTTCATAAGTTTTGGTTTCGGCTTCAATTCAAGCTGGTATACCTGAATCATATATATATATATATATATATATATATATATATATATATATATATATATAAACGATAAACAACCACAGAATTCGCGCATAAGCCTGAAGAGTCCTAGAGTAGATGAAACGCGGAATAGTCAGTGTAGCTTAATCGCCATATATATATATATATATATATATATATATATATATATATATATATATATATATATGCCACCGTTGTCTTTGTAAATGTGAGAGTTTCTTCTTTATAGACTTAAAAACGGTTGAACGGATTTTCCATAAAATTTACGAACTTTAGTGTGTAAGGCTAGGTTTATTTTATTTAAGTTTTGTCTCAGAATACCCCCGATAATTACTGTTAATCGATAATCGAAACAGTTATTTTTATTTATCTATCATCGGTAAAGTTATTTTCCATGTCGTCGCTTAGCAACAATGATCTATCAATGAGCCGTGAAAATTCTACTGTTGATAAATTGAAAGCGTTTTTCTTTTCTTTTTGTTTTACATGACGTAGTCTGTAGGTTTAAACTCCGCTCGTAAATTTTGTTTCTTTCATTAACTGCAAAGAATGTCATAAGACTTAAAAATTTACATTTTTTTGCATGACGTGGTCTGTAGGTTCAAACCCAGCACGTAAATTTCTTAATGTGTTCTTTATTTTTTTTTGTAAACTGGAAAGAAGTTAATTTATATGATTGCAAAATCTACATGCGTCTGTATATTTTTAAAATATCTATTATTTTCGCAATATAAAACTAGAATATCACGGTACTTTAATTAAACTTTATAATTAATAAACAACTGATCCGTAAGAAATTGAAAAAAAAAACAGTCTACACACATATTTAGTGAAAATGTGATTCAGATGTTTCTAATATTTCGGTTTAAAAAAAGCACAAGTAGTATGCCCGACCACATAAGATAAGGAAGTTGACTACGTATACAACTATACAGCGATAACCAGAGGACATCTTATAACGAACAGATATTTAATGTTGATCCCGTGGTTCCTTTGGCATGCGGTTCAAGAAATCATGCCCCTTCCTAAACTTCGCCAAAGTAGTTGGTTTTGAGCTGTAAGAATAGTCAGAGAAATTCGAGTGTTGCTGTCACGTTGCATCCACTGTGTGAAGGTTACAATGATCAGTAATATTTCAACATAAGCGTAATTTAATAAAATAATTTTAGGATTAAAAAAAAAAAAGAAAATATTAGAATTACCAAAGATACAGATCAACATAAGCATAAAAAGAATCAAATAAACCCTCGAGCAAGGTCGGGCAATACTGCTAGTATATATATATATATATATATATATATATATATATATATATATATATATATATATATATATATATATATATATATATAAGATGGAGAGAAATGCAGGCAAATGATTTGTTCATGAGTGTAAAAAACCACATTAAATTTACAAACTTGCTGCTACTTGCCATAAAAGATGCAAATCAATTATTTTCTGCAGTCCATCACACCGCGCTGTTCTCACATAGACGCACTCACACACACACACACATACACACACACACATATATATATATATATATATATATATATATATATATATATACAGACGAGGTGGTAGCAATTATTGAAACACGCCCACATAGAGAAAGAAAGAGAGAGATATGTGTATGTGGGTGCGTAGCATGAATATAATAACAAGGCACAATCTGGCTTTTCTGTAGCGTAGAGAGAGAGAGAGAAAGAGAGAGAGAGAGAGAGAGAGAGTGAAAAACAGAAATATATTGAGACTATATCTTAATTGTTAGTGCCAGTGCGTTGTTGGCTGTTCATTTCAGAACCCTACAACCTTCACTAAACCATTATTTTCTATGAACAATATGACCGTTTGTCTCGCCCTACAGGCATAGCCGTATCTTCATTAGGTCAACATTTTGTGGCTAACAAAAATCCGCATTTGTTTATCTATCTGTAGAATCATTTCCAATATTATACTCTAGTGCTCTCTCTCTCTCTCTCTCTCTCTCTCTCTCTCTCTCTTACCCAATTAACCTCTCTATGTCTCACTTTCTGTCTCTCTTCGATCAAGAAATAGAGATTTCCTGGGGGCAATTTACATTAAGAAATCTTTTGCTCTGCTAGCAGAAGGAGAAACCTTGTCGTCTTGGGAGTCATAAGAGATTTATTGCTCGATTTCCTCGTTTATATTATTAAACATCCGATTTAATTGTGTGTCTTTTTCGATTTTTTCATGTCACAGTTTAATTTTTTATAATATTCTCTTTTTTATCGCTCTTATCCTTGTTTCCACCCTCTCTTCTATCTTGGAACGCTTATTCGAAAGCAATATTTATAAAGGCCTGGCAGAAATCCAACTAGTGTTGACAACTGTACGCTATCGGTCTCTTGCCCGAATTAATAGTACATAACTCTTTTGAGATTCTTCTAAGTAAGGAATGTTTTAATATAGATACGTATTAAATCATTAATAATATGTACGGAAATAACCGTATCTATGATATTTCTTTTGCTTTTTTCATATTCGGACTTAATTGACATATGTTTTTTTTGGTTCTCATATAGTAGTTGTAGTCTTGATTCTACTTTTGATTTTTCTTAACTCACATACCTCTATTCCAAATTTCTTGCAGTAGGCCGGGATCAGTGTACTTTTTTGTATCAAAACGGCCATTAACAATGTTTTATAAAGGTTAACCGATGTTAAACAGATATAAATTATTGCACAGTAAAAAATTAAGCTAAAACAAAAATAATTTTTTTTATTTTAATTATTTAATCAAGTAAAAGAATTTTAAAAATGTTATAGCAAGGTACCTTACAATTTAATAAACTCAAATATCATAAAAATTGAATTTAACTTGAAAATACCATAAAGACCGAATTTTAAATTCGAATACCTTTATTCTATAGAATTTAAATCGATTGTTTGTTTTCGATACAGATTTTAAAATGTGTTTTACATGCATAAAATTAAGAAAAGTACAATTCGTAGGACATATGAAGAAATCCAGTAAATCCAGGGGGAAAACATGCGAATATTCATAACAAGCTTAAGATGGGTAATTTATTTGCTTCTTCAAGGCACCAGAATTAGACACAAAATCAGATTTGTATTTAAAGAAGTACCTAGACACCCCAAATGAGCACTCTGGATTAGGAAAATAATAAAACCACCCTAGTCTAGAAATATATCTACTTCAGTGGTTGAAAACGTAAAATGTTTGGAGTATAACAGTAGATACTACACATGCTCCTAGCCAAAACCCCTCATGACTCAACATAAAAAAATATCATATTTGTTTTATCATATAAAATACATATTTATATGTTGTTAATAAAGTTATTTAGTGCATTAAATTGTATTATGTTAGAATATATTTTTCTTGTTCTTAAATTGTATAATAAGCTTTTTATAAATAAGTAAAATATTTAAAGAAGTAAGATGCACCTAAATATATGTGTACATATATAGTTTCTTGATAATTAACTACGCATTATTGCGACCTGCCTCTTCTCATTGTTCGGGAAAATTGATGAACCCTGGAAACTCCTCCCTTTCAGCCTGAATTCAATATTACAATTTGCACCATTATTCCTTAGTACTTTCATATTAAGAGAAGTGTAAGTTCTAAATAGTAGAATATAAAACCTCTGCATTGGTGCTAATGGTGTCTGGAACTAACACAGATCCATCGATATTTATGTAAAAAAAACAGCAAAAAATACAATTATAATCAAATGTGTTAGTGTCAAATTAAATAGGAATACTTTAATCATTCGGATTTATTTAAACATTTCTAAATATTTTAAACGCTGGTTTCGCAGAAATATTCACAGAGTGCGTGGTGATTGGATATCCATTAACGTCAATTCCATTGCTTTATATATAAAGTCATCAGCATTTCAAATTAAACATATATTAAATGCAATAGTTAATAATTGACAATGTAAATGTCAAGTTGCACGTCTTCCATGGTTGATTAAGGCCTGCCAGGACTTGCATCGCTATTACATTGACAAACTCGACTTTCGTCAATTGTCAACGAGCAAACTCATTTTCAATCAACTTATTATCGGTAAAAGACAATCGGTTTATACATAAATTTGACAATGTTTTGAAACGAAAAACTGATTGTCAAAATGTTTTTGTTTATAAAGACAGAAAATATACGCCACTATTAAGTGTAATTATGTTACACATCTAGATCTAAAGACACATCTATCTATCTATATCTCTCTATATATCTCTCTTTATATATATATATATATATATCAGTATGTGTGCGTGTTCAGATAGATTTGTTTATATATACATATATATATATATGTGTGTGTGTGTATATGTGTGCGTGTGTGCGTGTGTGTGTGTGCGTGTGTGTTCAGATATATCTAAGGTTAATTAAAAGAAGATGCTTGTCTAACTGATGAGCCGAAATAGAGGCGAAACTCGAGTCTTGTACTTCCGGGTTGTTGGCTGTCATGGCTCTTGTGAAGTTGTTTGGCTGTGGAAATAATGATACGATCGTATAATCTCTCACATTCTGATATATATATATATATATATATATATATATATATATATATATTCATCTATAAAATTTTACATATTACAATTCCATCGCTTTTTACTAACACAGTAAAACTTTCTAATTTATAATATAAATATCAATTGTCGGTGGGTGTGTATGTATGTATATCAGGTCATGTCATATGCTACTGGTACCATGTAACCCAGTACTACCTGCCTCATGGTCGGGTCACCGGCGACTAAACTGGTTCCCCCACCAGACTTGTTTGGGTTCTAGTCACCCTGGAGGATTAAAAACAAGACCTTCAAAAGGGCGAATGAACCCTTTGTTGGGGTGAACGGCCAACTAGCACCGTGTGTGTTTGTGTGTATGTATGTGTGTGCTGGGGTGGAGAGCCGTGGTGAAGGCAACCTTTCTAGGAGAAGCAAATCTCTGATTTAAAAAAAAACATAAAGCGGGAGACCATTACCCGCATTAAGCTGGTCTGCAGTTTAACTTGTTGCTGGCGATCTTGCTCTTGCTTGTTGCTGGATCTCAACATCTTAAACCGAGAGAGAGACTTAGCTGTCATACAAAGCTAAGACTCTGTAACATCATCTGTGTATAGATACTCCTTCAGGCATTTGTCTATAAAAATGGTCCTGTGGCAATCATCATGTATGTATGTATGTACGTATGTCTGCCAAAAACTGAAGACATCTGTACTCTTTGGAAGCTCGACATCTCAGACGACAAATATCGAAAAATTGGCCAAAACATTAATTTCTTCACTCGCCAGTTTTCTACAATAGGTGTGAGTCAGTTTTGACGTCGCCATTTTAGCAAGTTATCGTATTTATTGGATTGAGTACGCTTTATTTCAACGTTCACGTCACTTTTTTAACCATTTTCTTCGTCTTCGCGTTAGGGGTTCGAGACTGCCTGCCTACCACCTTTTTTTTAATAACTACTCTGCTTACTGTTGTTTGATTCACCCCTCCTATAATACTACCAATTTTTTAATACCCCCAATATTCTTACTACACCACCTACACACACACCGTGCGTCCACGATACTGTGGTTTTGATTCACCTCCCGAGTTCCTTACTACACCAGCAAAACACCCAGGCACCACCAGACACCCCCGCAAAATTTGTGGTGTGTGTGTGTGTGTTTGTATGTCTCGCAATAACTTTCCACACACGCAAGGGACTCTTCCAATATTGGAACAGTTTAAAACCTCGATCGTTCAGGCGACAGATATCGAAAAGTTGGTTAAAAACATCCATTTATTTACTCTCAATAAAGCAGTTTTTACAAGAGGGAGTCACTTTTTTGTCGACATTTTTGCAAATCCATCGTACGCGCTTGCAATGAGTAGCGTTAAATCGACCGGGAGCAGGTAGTATGTCATAGTGCCCGCGGGGGTTATGCGGTTTGCTCTTTTTCACCTTCTTTTTCTCATTCGCCTAACAAGTAGCGCCTGCCTGCATGCCTGCCTACCTACGTTTTTGTCTTATTTCAAGGATTATGTAATCGGAGTTTTTCATTTTAAAGCGAAAATTGAATTTTTTAGCCATTCACTTAAATTTTCTTTTCATCTCTCTCCACCCAGGCAGCAGCTATGTTTTATTTTGCGTTGACTTCTTACTACCACCTCTCCACACCCGGATAACAGAAAAAAAACAATAACTGAAAATCGTCAATTAATAAAATTATCCAATCATATCAATAAATATTGTCAAATTTTGTAAATACATTTTGTAAAAAATAATTATTTAGTAAACTGATTTTTAATTTTTTTTAATTAAAAAAACGATTGAAATATTTTAATCAATAAATCGTCAATATATTTTTATATAAAAACGGATTATTGGATTCTTTTTAAATTACAAAACAAAAAATGAAAAAATTCAGAAACAGCAAATAGTTAATAAATTTTGTCATTACAGAAAAATTCTTCACATACTACAGACATTACTTATATACTTGATTATAATGAAGTAAAACATGTTTTCTTAGCAATATAAATAAAACAATTTGATTTTGGATTTTTTTTATGTCGTTTTTTTTCTTTTAAATAAAAATAAATCTAATAAATTTATTTTTATTATGACAAAATTTATTGATAATTTACTAATTTTAGATTTTTCTTATGATTTAAAATTTATCTTCTAATGTTTTATATGCAATTAATTTTATTTCTTCTGTCAAAAAATTATTATCAATATAATAATTGCTTTTTATAATAAGAAAATTAAAAAATATTTAAAATCTTAAAAAGTGTAACAAAACACTAATTACATTTTAATTTTTTTGAGTCTAAATAAAATATTTTAAAACTCTACTTACTTGCTCGATTAATATATAGATGATATACAAATAGATTATATATATATTATATATATATATATATGTAGTATATATAAACACCTTGCCTTTTTCCTCGCGCACATCTGTCTTTCTCCTACTCTTTAATTCTAGCAAGCATCAATCTGACGCTGTTAGAAATAAAGAGTGGTAGTAGTAATAGTTTTAGCTCACAGTAATTAAATGTTATGTTATGGTAGTATAAATAGTTGCTCGGTTGGAAAACTCTTAGCGATCGATTCTGTAAAAAAATGTTTTAATCGATATTATATCAAAGTATATAAAATGATACCTGAAATGAAACAGAACATGAAGATTATTATTATTACTATTCCAAAGGAATTCATTTAATATTTGGCGAGGAAATTAAAAAAATTGTTTTTTCAAGCAGTGCCTACGGCATCATTACTCAATAGTAGTCTGCAAGTAATATTTTGTTTGTTGAGCAGTTACTTGCTCGAATAATATATATATATATATATATATATATATATATATATATATATATATATAACCCTTTTTAATGAATATGGTCTATTTATGACTATTATATATATATATACATATACATATCTATTCATATGTATATATTATGTATGAATGCATCTTACTATCTATCTATTTCTGTATATATATATATATATATATATACTAGGTATAACGCTACACATGTGCGCTTTGTTTCATCCGCGCAAGGAATAGTCAAAGAAAATAGATGGGATTTTCCTTAATGAGTGTTATTTATATAGACAAGTTGTGTTTAGTTTAGCTTACTGAAAATCAGTTTCGCAATTATAAATTCGTCGGGTGCATATTTTCATTGGTAAATAAAAGAGCATTATTCATTAAAATGTTCGGCTTCTCTGTTTTTATGCTTTTTGTATAAGAGATGACGATCTATTTGTTGTCAACGTGCTGAACTACAGTACTTTTTTCAATTTTTATTTTGGTTGATGTATAAGTTTACAACGGTTTTTTTATTTCTCTTAATTATTGTTAACTTAAAAGTGTACACACACTCACACACATTCACACACACAACACACACACACACACACACATATATATATATATATATATATATATATATATATATATATGTATGTATGGTTATATATATGCATATGCACGTGTATATGTCATAGTTCGCTAGTGTGTAAGAGGGATTTATATTCACATATGTATATCATGTATATTTTATGTTTCATTAACAATGTAATCGTGCGTACATCCGCTAGTTATACACACCACCATCAGCTTAATAATTATATAATTATTCTGTTTCCGAAGGGCTTGGTAATGCTTATCTTCCAGTAATCTAAACATCCTTCTCGGACAGACGTTAACTTTTTCCCCCGTTTTGAACCTAGAAATAGTGATTGACTTTCCAAACTGGAATCTATACCGTGTATCTATGGTGGGTGATAACGCATAGTTCTGTTGAATATATCTTGGCATTTTCGACAGAATGCTGAATTGACGAGATCACATCTTTAGTCATAAATGTCGGCACTAATGGTGCTTCCTTGTTCGAGGAACCGATGATTAATTAATTCTTTCATGGCCCGTCAGCGGAAAGACAAAGTCCTCCGTGGATGAAGTCCAATTGCGTGTTCCCACTCGTTCTGCTTCAACAATTAATCATAAACTGTTATTCATAATTGGCGGGTGTTTATATATATATATATATATATATATATATATATATATATATAGAGAGAGAGAGAGAGAGAGAGAGAGAGAGAGAAAGAAAGAAAGAGAGAGACAGCGAGAGAGAGAGGGAGAGAGGGACTGAAAGTTATAAAAAGAAGAAAATTACGATATAAAACGATATTAATACATATATAGATTTATTCATTTATTCAATAAGGGAATACATCACTTGGAGTGTAGGGAAGTAAGAACTATTTAAACTATGATATTTCGAAGCCTAATGCTTCTCATGAGAAGAGGTGAGAAGATATTATTAAACATAATAGTCATGCCATGTCTACAGGTAGTTTTATTAGGACCAAAATGAAATACTGAGGCTGTATTGGTGAGTTAAATTGATCTTAGTAATAAAGGGCGTACATTTTATTAAACAATGTGATTGTGAATTTAATATATGTGATCAAAATGTGTGATTGGACACTCTGGGAGCATATAGGGTACGTAAATTGAAGGAAGCTGTTTTTTAATCATATGTATTAAAATGGTATATCTTTTGAAAAGATTTACATGAAATGTGTGATTTATAGATTTCAGAATATTGATCCAATAAATAATCTCAACATGTTTATTTGAGATTTATCAACATTAAAAATTAACATCTACAAACTTTACAAATTATATTGTAAATATGTGATCATATCACACATTTTTACTTTATACTTCCGTATTTCTTTAACAATTGAGTCTATTGTAATTTACAGACTGAAATGTCTGGTGTACTTCAAATTTGGAGTGTGGGTAAAATGGGCAAGTGTTTCAAGCTCATACGGAAATCTGGTTTATGTTGTAGTCGAGAATGGTTAAAGCTCGTATATTCATGCACACAAATGTTATAGTGTATCACAGCTCGTACGTTGTGCTAGAGATGGGATTGCTTCAAGCTGATATCTAAGCTACATCGTTTTATCATGGTATGAGGATTCGACCCATTACGCTATCCCAATCGGCGATAAAGAATGAATTGTTTGGGTTCTATAAACAATATTTGCTCTGTGTGTATCTTCCAAAAAATCTAGCTGAAATAATAGTACAGATTTTGCAATGAGTTCAAAGTCGTAAAATAAGTTGAAGACAGTAAAACCCTGGATAGATGAAGAAAATATTGGCATATTTTTGTATATTTAATTCATGTCATGTATAACTATCAGAATTGTATAAATAGAATCCCTCTCTGCTAATCCTCACACCGATGAGAGCTGATTGTTTTTAAATTGAATCCGGTGATTCGAAATTAAAGTGAACTTTTTAAAAGATCAGGAAATGTTATTAGAAAATTATGGTAAATTTAATGGTAAATATAAATGTAAATTCGTCGTTATATCAAAGTAACAGATGACAAGAAGAAACTCATATTTCAAATTTTAAATAGAAATTTAAATCTATTATTTTCAACAACGCATTTTTTTTTTAATCTTAAAACAGTTCATTTCTCCTCTCTCTTATGTTACGTCACTCACATGTCTCGAACACATGCTTTTCCAAACAGCGGGCACATATTCTCTCGTCACATCTCGATCACCACTGCTCCGAAAATATGTGCTTTTTTATCTCTGCTGTAACGTCACTTCGCTGGCTTGGGCATTTTCATATCGTTGACCATTTTCATATCTTTATGCAGCTGCTGCTACTATCAGTGCTTCTGGTACATAAATACAATAAAGAGTAAAGGCACACATCATTTGTTATCTATAATATTATTCTTACATGTCTGTTTAAATGTATGTATGTATATTTGTATGTCTACCTAAAATTGTCGATGAAGGCTACGGATCTTCACAAGATTGGTATCGTTTTGAGGCGCAACAATCTGGACGACAAATATTTAAAAAAAAATGGATAAAAAACAGTAATTACTTTACCCTCCACTGGCCACATTTTTACAGGGAGGGGTCGCTTTTCCCCCTATTTTTTCGAAAATCATCCGTTTTCGATTGACTAGCCTTAATTTTTACATTCGCCACTTCCGGTTTGGCGATGGGTGCAACATCACAGACTAACGTTTATTTTCTCACATTCTCGGTACGGGTTCGAGCCTGCCTGCCTACTACAATTTTATTTTATTTATTTATTATTTATTTTTTTCTGCTCAACACGCACCTTTAAACACTTGGGAAACGTCGGGTACCCAGGCTAGTTTATCATATTTCAGCAATTATATATTATAACCCAGGTTTATTTTAAAGCCAACAACGACTTCACTACAATTCGTAATTGCGTGCGCAAAGTTTGACCAGGTTCTTATTGCACGGATCTACACGAGACACTTGTAAAAACGATACATAGAGTTATATTGATATTGATCAGAATTTTAGGATCAGTGTTTACGATCATGTCGCTGCACATCAACATCAGTGCTTTGCGAGGATTCTACAAAATTTACTAATGCTGTGATCAAACAGAAAAATGATATCCATACGATTGCATTTTCATACATAGATGACATTAAGCAATGACCTTTTTAACGCATACTTTCATGAAATTATGAGTATGTTAAGATAAACACACATTATTTACACACTGTCAAGTGGCAAACTTCGCTGCTAATTACGTTTTTATTGTTTTTATCAAAGGAGTCGGCTTCTGCATGAACCTTAAGAAAATCGTGCAGTCTGATTTTCACGACGCCCTCATCATTAGTGGCAGATATACGCTAACCTGTATATTATAGGTTTTTGTTCCAACACCTGCGGTCGCATACGAAATTGGGAAAGCGTCGGTGTAGAACACACAAAGAAATCGTACAAAAGCACTGCTGCATTTCTCATTTCATTTACTGGAACGTCTGTAGTTGCCACATGCATTTGAAGAAAAAAACGGAGGGCGCCGTATCATAATGGGTATTCTTCCTGGATTTTTACCAGATATATATGAGCCGATTGCAGCCATAATATAACTTGGTGCCAAATCTTCTCAGCATAAGTAATCCTACAAAGAACCGATCATTCATACAGAATACTCGAACATGACAACGTATCATTCGAATTTACGATGCTAAGAATGTTCTAGAATTTGAAATTGTTTCAGAATTCCGATTAATCGGCTTACAAGGACACCTCAAAAAGTGTTTACAAGTTAAATACTAAAATATTGTTTTTTTAAACGACCAATCTTTGATTAATAAATGTGGCTTTTTGTAGAACATTTTCTGTGAAAGGTTAAACCATTATGTTAAAGATTTTTTATATGAGAATTGATTAATCGTATTCTTCGAACTACTGTTGTATTTTTTGTGTCATTTATTCTTTTGGTGTTATTTATTTACCTTTCGGTAGATGTAAGTTCAAACCTTCTACCTGTGTATATTGTAGAGGTTGAAAAACATTTTTTCAACTAGGGAATCTGCGCGGAAATTCGAATGAAAATGTGTATATAATCCACTGGAGTAGAATGCTCTCGTTCAATCAAACAGGGCCGGATTGAAGTCCAAAGTAATTTGCAAACTTATTTTACACGCCAATTACAATGAGGACCGAACTTTCAACCTCATCACGACTGTAACTTAGAACAAAGTATATTCATAAACGGTACACTTTGGAATTCTATACAAGTTTTCAGGTTTTACAAGATCAAGAAAATTAGAGGTTTCGTCGGTCGAAATGTTGTGGGAATATCCCTTCATATGCAAAGAGTTTCCCAAGGATGAATAACACGATTAAATGACTAAATTTGCGCCTTTTATGTCACACGGAAAATACTGATGTATTTTTTATTTTAATGCTGATGTTTGCATTTTTTGCATGAATCATATTTTGTTATCTTCTTTACCTTCAGCTTTAAGTTTTTAATCGTTATGTTTTAGCATCAAGTCGATATTTATTGGCAAGAAATGTAGAGAGATAGATATATTTTCGAAGAACTTGTCAATTACGACTGAAATAAACGAAAAAAAACTAAAATTGCAAATGCTGAACAATACTGAATTCATAAATGAGAGGTATAATTTTCGGGCCACTTCGCCACAGAAAACGATTGAATTGGCTGATGAAGTTTTAAATTTCCTTAAATCGCACGCGTTATGTATATTTCAGTTGTTAGTAATCAACGCATACGACTCAAAGATTTGGTAAACATATATTATTGCAACATTTAACAAGGTTATGTTTTTCGCGATTATAAAATATTTGAATGCAAGTATGTTGTCTTCGTATAACCAGATATACACATTTACATAAATAGACCCATTTATATGTATATATCATTATGTATGTGTGTGTGTGTGTGCATGTGTGTATAGACCATGTTTCCCTCTGCAATAAGAATTTAATTCAGCACCCAATTTGAATTGAACAATGTTCAGTGTTCGACAACATGTCACCAAATACTTTGTATGAATCAAATATATATGCATACTAAAATATGCAGACATATTATTATATAGTATTATATAAACACATTAATTATCCATTGTTGGTTATGTAAATTATGACACACACAAGCATGGACATACCCAAGCACACACAAGCATATACACACACACGCACACAAACACACGCAATGAAATATAAAAAAAATATGTATAAGTACAACAATATTTTGAGTATAATTACATAATTAATAATAATCGGATTTTATTATGGAACCTTAAACCATTTACAAAATTGGGAATAAAAAATTTAACATGTTATTTTGTATATATATATATATATATATATATATATATATATATATATATATATATATATTATTTCTGTAGAAATATCTTTTCTTTTAATGTATATACCAATCCTTATTTAAGAAACTCAATCTAAATCCAGCGCTATATCGTGAATAAATTACAAAACTATATTCCAAAATTCATGATGTTAATTATCTTATAATTTATTTCTTTAATTTAGTTGGAATTTATAATTCTTGACAGTATCTGCTTTGTAGCGCAAAATCAATCACTTAATTATTATATCAATTAGTAAACTTAAAGGAATGGCAACAATGCATCCGTCAAAAGAAAATAAAGTGTGATTTGACATGATTAAAAACCGAAAATTGGAAGATAAGCTGCAAATACTTTTAATATGTTTCCATTACGCCATTTTGAATTTGAATTAAATGTCAACTGAATTAAAGGAATAAATTATATGATGGTTAACATCATGAATTTTTGAATGTTGTTTTTTTCATTTTTTCACTATATATATATAAAGATACGTAGATATGTCCAAACTGCTCCAATGACTTAGCGTAATACATTCAAACATACAAGTATATATATATATATATATATATATATATATATATATATATATATATACTTGTATGTTTGAATGTATTCAAACATACAAGTATATATATATATATATATATATATATATGTATATATACTTGTATGTTTGAATGTATTCAAATATTATATATATATATATATATATATTATATATATATTATATATATATTCTAGACGTTTGCATGTATAAGTAAAAGAAGGCAAATGCGATGGCACGTTGATTTAGAATAAGTACTTTATACCAAATTGCTGTCAATCATATATATTATTCCTTAATTTGAATTCATTTTTGAGATGTGCATTATATATATATATTAATTTATTTTTATTTCGGACTATTAATCTCATCTTTAGTAGTTGCTGTTTTTCATCTTTAATTGGTTATGTTTCATTCACAACGTTTCGGCCAACTATTCCTCTGGCTTTCGTCAGGTGGTAACCGCGACGGATAGGAACTTCGAATCTCCTAACTGCTGTCAAGCACATCATCACTGCCTTTATAATAAATGAGAGGTATGCTAGCTTAGCTAGAACACTCTTTTCATAATTTTATAGTTAAAAAGATAGATTTAAACAATGACAATTTAATTTCGGAGCAGTCTAATTCAGAGTGATACTTTCCATGGCCACGGTGAAAGTCAGGAAACAAGTAAAGACAGCAAGTGGTCACAAATAGATGCAAAATATCACTAACAGCAAGTGATTATCAGTACCCGCCACGGACATATACTAGCAGACAGTTGATATCAGTGTCCAACAATGCTCGAGTGTTGAAAGAGGAATTCGAAGCAATCCACTAGAGGTTAACAATGATCATGGCCGCCAGTGGTTGGCATTTGCAAAGACAACCAATTTCCTTTGTATTGCTCTTAAAAGAATTATTTCCCCTTTCGAAAGAAAGATGTACATAGGACATATTAGGAAAACAAAGAAAGAGAGAGCAAGACAGAGAAAGGGCAGCCGCCGCAAGCGACACCGCCTCCACCGCCTCTGTAAACTCCTGTGAGTCATCAGTATATTGTTCTAGCTAGCTAAACATATTAGTGTCATTTAAATAAACTTTCTTGATAATGATAATTAATCAAAATAGTTTTTGAAAACTCTGTATTTTAGACATCCATTACATATGATTTAGATTAATTAGTATTTTTATCGGCGCATGTTTTGCAAATATTACAGACGAATATAACAGTAAAAATAAAAATAAAAATTTAACAAAAGCAAACATTAATTATAAATTACTTTAAAAGATGTTACAAAAATTAGAGAGTTAATCGAATGCCTATTTTTTTTCAGTCGTAATACGTACACACACACGCACGCACAGACACAGACACACAGATACAGACACACACACACACACACACACACACACATATATATATATATATATATATATATATATATATATATATATATATTGTGAAAACATAACCATCTACAAATTCATGGGAAATATAGTATGGGATATATATATATATATATATATATATATATATATATATATATATATATAGTGTATCACAAAAGAGAGTGCAACCCCTATTTCCGCAGATATATAAGTATATCTATTTATGAGAGGTCGCTAAAAATGATACCTTGACAATGAAGATTAGCCTTTTTGTAGCCTTATATTACAGTGTAATGTGAATTAATTTTTAATACGACGACTATCCAGCAGATAGTACACTCCACTACCTTGGGACGAGCAGTGAAAGTCTGTAGATTAATATAAAGTAGTATTGTAAATGGAATTACCCATTAAAATGTAGTAAAACGGTGCAATTGAATAAAATGACATTACAATTTAGGTTTTAAACAGACATATACCAAACTGTGAATAGAACTACATGAGATACGTACGTCTGTTTATCTGCCTGGCTTCTTGTGTGTTCGCTAACCTTCGTATTACAGATTTACAATTGATGGTGAATAATATTACCATTTTGTTACGCAATTAAATACGCTGTTGCTCAAAGCATTTCGGTTTGAAATTATTGCTCGCATTAAATCTCTTTTTTCTGTGGAAAGCGGATATAACCGTCCGACATTTAATTATCTTTCTCTACGAAAAGCGGATTTCCTCCATGACTTTGAAAAAAAAAAGACTGCTCGTTTTCTGAGAAGCGGATACACTCTCGGCGACTTCCCAACATCGCGCCAATCCGCTTCGATTTCGTTTTTTTTTTTTTCGCTTGTTTATATAAAACTCAATTTCTCACAAACTTGCGTCAGTTTTTTTTATTTATTTCGTATTTAAATATTTAATTCACATGGTAAGCAATCAGAATCGTGCTCGTGGATAAAAATGTGCTTATCCTCAGTAGCTGTACAGACAAGTACATTGAAGAACTAGTAAATGTGAACTTCGTGGATAATGCACTTGTATATCGAAATAAATAGCTTTCTTACATGGACAGCTTCGACAAATAAAAATGATGAACATTTTCATAATAAACGCGAGAGAATCTTTTATAAGATATATATTCATTGTTTTAATAGCTTCAAATATATTTCCCTTTTCTTTTATGGACTTGTTTAGATAAGAATTGATCTTGTTCATTACGTGCATTATAAGAACTATAATCTTGTTCGTTATTTCCATGACATTGCGACCGATGTAACAACTGCCTCTCTTCAGGTCAATTTTCCAACTTTGATAATTTTTATATCGACCGCGAAAATTTATTGTGAATTTAAAACAAAGTATTTTTTATTTATAATACGCGGACATATTGTTCTCGTTCGATCAATGCTGAGCGTTAATTATTACCCGTGGTGCGACCGACAATTAGGTTGATGTGCCAGATTAAGTAACAGTTTAATGTAGGTTGAAAGTACACTCGTTACTACAGGCATTAATAACAGATGATTATGGCGTAATGTTTCTACCTTCTGATTATTGATGGAACAAAAAGAATCTATGTCAGTAGATATAAATTAAGCGTCCAGTTCGAAATAACTTCATTAGTTCGATATGCTGATTACCCGGGACAAAACGATAGTATGCTTGACCCTATGCCAATAATCCAATATTTAATTAAAAAAAAAATCGATGTCATTTATTTTCACATTTTCTGCTAGCAGAGTCCATAGACAAGCGCAGAATTTACGTTTAATGTTCCATCAATAGTTTTTATACGTATAATCCTTTTTACATTGTTAAGTGTTAGAATATTAAAATGTTTATACTTTAGTAGAGGTTTGCTACTGTAATATTTCCCCCATTTTATTTTGATTTAACACATAGGAACATATTACGAGTAAATAACTTGAAAATATATATTTAACAACCTTGAATTAATGTTTCATTTTAATCTTGTTTTTTACATAGATTTGTTCTACTTATTCCATTACTATAAAGAGAGCAATGCCTTAACATATGTTTTCTTATCTCAAACCCTTTAGTATGACTAGTTCATCAATGCCTAAATTTGAAAACTGTAATGAATAGAAATATTCATACACTGTAAGGCAATCATATTTTTTCTGCTAAAAAACATTACTAACAGCAAAGGATATTATACGGCTATGTGTATACTTTATTTGTCTGTATATCTTTCTTTACACTACAAATAACCGAGAGACATCTATACTTTACGGAATATTTTTCTCTACACTAAAAGAGCTGGAATACATATAACTAAATGCATATATACATACATGCACAGAAAAAATATGTATGATATATGTACAGATGGAGTGTTGTACACATATATATGTATATACATATATGTGTGTGTGTATTTGTGTGTACATATGTGATTATATATTTGCATACGCTTTTTATTACTTTATTTTCTCAATGTTTATTCATATATATGACTTTTTCTATGACTTACTAAACTATAATTTTCAGTCATATATCGGCGCCTTGTCGTCCTGTTCCAAATTTTCGCTATTCTCGCTCTCCCGTCAATACTGTTCATAACTTTCTTTACATTTGTCCGTTTGTATTATTCGTGTCTATTTATCTGTTCGCGTTGCTTTCTGTTCGGTATGTCTCCAGTGAGACGTCAAGATCGAGATACGTCTTACAAAAGAATAAACAAAGTTAAATATACTGGTCACTAGAGTCGGCGTCATATATTACATTACAATGTAATGTTTCCTTAACAATATCTCATTCACTTGACCATTTGATACTGATAGTTCTGCTTTAAGACTAATCCATTTGCTCATTGTAGCCCTTCTTCCCATGTCAGAAGAACGTCCACTTATTTTGGTCAATCTCGAAATAGACGCTCGTATGTCACTCTCAAACCAATAGCATCGTATCTATTATTTGAGATATGGATGTTGATGTGTATGTTGATGTGTACAGTTTAAACATTGTATTTCGGAAGGTATTTATGCGTGTTTAATCCCAAAAGATGTTTCAGAATAGAATGTTAGTAAAGTTAAAATTCTTATTTTTTAACTTTCACCCACACGCATAAACACACACTAACACTCACATCTAGATAAAATATATCATAACTCAGTATAAGATTTGCGATTTAGCCATTTGTTATTTTAAAATATTGATGTCAAGACAAAAACATAACATCTTCACGATATGTATGGATACCTATATTTTTTCAAATCCTGAGTATAATATCTGAAATTTTAATCATGTCAAAGATTTTATGGAAATGTATTGAAATATTATTTTTTTTATTATTATTATTATTATTATTATTATTATTATTATTATTATTATTATTATAATAATAATAATAATAATAATAATAATAATAATAATAATAATAATAATAATAATAATAATAATAATCTGTTTGACATAAGGTAAGCTTTAAGTTGAGTAAATTGATTTAGGAGAGAGCAAAAAATACAAAGGCCTGCCAAAGACCTGTCCAAACCAGATATCACTGGTATCTGTGTCATTTGCAACGAGTTCTCACGATCCAAACTGAATTACATGCATAACAATCGCTGCAATTTAGTAACGAAATAATCTGGGCACATAAGTCCACTATTTTTTATGTCAACAAGATACACAAACACACACAAACACACCCATATACAAACACACACACACACACACACGTGTGTGTGTATATCGGATTTCGAACGCGCTGTATAAAATACTTGTTGGGATCGACTCATCTGTCATTCAATGATCATACCTAACAATTTGGATTTGTCGCCGAGTAAAGAGAGCAAAGTTAATCAGTGTGTCTGGCGGATGACGTTTTTTTTTTTTCGAAAGGTAATTCCTAAAACTGGTGCAGTTGTAGACTGATAAGTATATTTTTTACGAGAGTAGCAAACCATTGATTCGCTGTCGTAAGCACCGTACCTTACCCATAAACGCAGTACACGTTTACACTTTCATATTGCATTTTTGGTTTGCATCCTTTTATTCTAGACGGTCTAAGCCTTGGTGACATGTTTATAGACATTAATGAGGATGAGGAAGCCGAGATATGTTAAGTCTAGCCCAGGTCCAAACCAAAAGGAATCTCTACTCCACGCTCTATCCCACGCTGAGAGGTTTGGACAGGTGGCATCGACCTTACGGATTGGATGTCTCTCACTAAAGCTAAAAGCTATTAGAAAAAAAAGCTGAATGCCAGGTTCCGGGAGTAGCGTGGATACAAAGAGCAGACGTTGAGTGGAAGGAGAGAACACAGACGATAGTGGGTTGCAAAATAGCATTTTTAATCAGAAATCACTTACATCTGTTACATAAGTAAAAGAACATGCAGATAGATTAGGCTTAATTACAACATGCACTGGAGTTTAGCAACATACCCCTTTGATGCGCAGAACTCAATCGTTCTCTGAGAACACGGATTACAAGACACACACACAAACACGCTGAAGACAATCGAGAATCAATTCAGTTAAATAGAATCCAATGTATAAGCGTAAACACAATCTTGTTTATCTTTTACTATCTCGGCAACTGATTTCTCAGGCATGTATCCACTTCTAATTATATAAGTTGTGGTATAACGATAAAAGTTTAAGCAGAAGGTATTTAGGTCTTCAAGATGCACATAGTATCAATTAACCGAATATAAGACTGAAAGTCGTTGGAAAACAGAGAAGGCATATGTTTAAGGAGAATTCTACTAATTTCATGGATATAAAGGAAGACAAACGAATAAGGCATGTGTAAAGCAGAGTACACCAGATAATTAATTAATGCTGTCCACGACAGACATGTAAAGTTCTTTGGCCATTAATTTCGTGCAGACGGCTTGGAAAATGGCTTAATGTTAAGAAAAGTCCTTAGGAAAAAGCAAAGGAGGACCATGAAGAAAGTTAACTGACACTCTCAACAGGGTCTCCGTAACTAAAACTATAAATCTTATCAGAAAGACCGAATGCAGAAAAGGCGGGAGAGCCATGGTCATCGATGTCTGCAATAACATACCTGATCCCTAAAAAAGGATTAATGTCTAGGCTACGAACAAACAGTGAGTAGATTATTTATTTATTTAATATAACTTGCAAGAAATTAGTAAATACTTCCTACGTTTTTAAGTTATTCCGCAATTCATTTCCAGTTGAGTGTAAAGAATTAAGCCAAAATGGATTTCCCCATTAAATATCGGGTATCAGCGATAATTATCATGAGATCTATGTAAGAAATCACGGCTTAATATATTTCAGCGACTTATTAGCATATAAAAACATGCATTATTTTAGTGTTGTTATTTGTCTGTATTTATGAAAGCCTAACAAGTAGAAATCTACACAAACGTATATCTTGTACTAACGCAAATAAACCGTCATTGTTTTTTTTCTGTCCAATATTATTAGGCCTGACATAGTTATGAAATATTCATTTATTAGTTTGGATAAGGGCTCTGACAAAAGAATACTCTTTTCATTGTTTTGACTCTCGAATATAAAGCCTCCAAAGTTAGTCACGGTTGATCAATTAAGAACCACATCACTCCATCTAAAAACATATAAAAATATATTAGCTGAGCTCGAGAGTCAAAATAATGAGAAGAATATTCTGACTTATAACTAGGACTAGGACAACAGAATGTTACTTTCATTGTGTTGGCTCTCGAGTGTGTATGCGTTGATATCTTATATGCTTTTATATAGAGTGATGTGGTTCTCTGTTGATTAACTGTGTCCAACTGTATCAAATATATACTCGAGAGTCCAATAATCAATGAGAATAGTTTGTTGTCATGGCCCTAGTTATAACGATCTATAACTCTTAAAAAACAATTTTAATATAGAATTTCTCCAGGTAGTATTGTTAGGATGTTGGGATTTAAAGAGATCTGACAAATCGCAGGTCATTTTTTCCCATCCAAAAACTAAAAGTATATATTTCATTACTAAAGCATTGTATAGAGTATAATTAATACGTATTAAGCAACTATGAAGACCCAATTTATGTTTATAGGATAATCCGTTGCTATAAAATTCTTAATCTGATAAACAGTATTTTGAGGGAGCATCACTTAACCGTCTAGTTATAAGGAAATAGCAAACAAATTATAGTTTATTTTAGTCATCCATAAATATAAAAGTCTAGTATTAATATTGAACATTGTAGAGATTATAGGTTATTTAGGCTACATGCTACTATAAAATATGTTTTCTTTAATAAATCAAGTCATGAATGAAATCTTATGTAGGATGTTATTATTTTGATATATGGAAACGCGTATAATTTAGGATTATATAAAAGGAACTGGAAGGCATTTGATCAGATTCCTAGAAAGTTGGCTGCAGAATCCATCGATAATTCTTCCCAATAATCGTAACTTCGATCAAACGGCGTCGCCCACCCTCCTGTGTCTTTTGATCATTTGTGAACTCTAGCAGATTAGAGCCTAGTCCTCTTCGCTGTCCAACCGCGTGCTTATTTACGCTTTCATCCTCCTCTTCTCCTGTGTATTTTGCCTGGCTTCTCAATAATCACTCTCCTCTTTATTTATTTCCAACTCGCCAATCAAAGCATACTATTTCTTCAATGTTCTTGTTAATGGCCTATTAGCGACACCAGTTCCACATATTTCATTTTCCAAGAGAATCATTAAAGAAAACGTTGACACACACACGTACGCCCACACACACACACACACAGAGACACACACACATTCACACACACACACACACACACATATATATATATATATTCATAAATACATGCATGCATATATGTGTGAGTGTTTATGTGTGCATATAAGTATTTATGCTTCATATAGAAAGAAACGTCAAAAATCTCCAACAACGCGTCTCCCGAAGAAATGACAAAATTCTGAAATAAGCAAGTACATGAAATGTAGCAATTTGTATTCCCAAAGAGTGACCCATTTCATCACTGATTATGAGCAACCCCACTAAGCTTTCGTCTCATACTTCAGAACGGAAGTAACTGTGTCAACGTTATTATATAATATAATAATATATAAATAAAATTATCAATATATGCATGACATGGATAAATTTTGCGAGATTTAAAACCAGACTCTGCCCTTGAAGTTCTTTCATGATCCAATATGCGCTAATTTTAAATATATGAACTATTTATTAGATGTCATTTAGTTGCTTATTTTGCAGGGGATACGTTTAGCCGGAAAGTATTTTTCAATGATTCTAACTGAGATTGATTTTCTTTCAACAATATATTGACAAGCAAAATATATTCGTATATATTTTATAATATAGATATGTATTATAATGCATAAATGCATATATTTATATATATATATATATATATATTAAATCACGTATATATATATATATATATATATATATATATATATATATATATATATATATATATATAGGATTCTCACGTTTACACACCTGTTCCCGTAATAAGTTAAGTTAAGCAATGTTAATTAAGCCTAGTCAGTACTAAAATGTGTAACCAATTTGAGAATTCAATGCGCTGTATGCTGGAGGACATCGACATCTCCCTGCAATAGTTGAAAAACCTAACGTCGTCATCTCCCTTAACGGGTACATATTAGCGACTGGGAACCACAGGTGAATTTCATAATCCCATACGAGATACGTAGATGGCAAATATTTGACATACCAATGCTTTTCGATCGTTCCACAATGTAACTGACTCTGAATGCAATTACTTTCCTAGTAAAATTCTATGCCATTCATTTCCTCGGCTATATGCAGCATTCGCAGCAAGAACGCGCCTTTTTACCACAAGTGCAAAAAATATTTCTTCTCTTTCCATGAACAGCGTTTCGGTGTTTTGTCTACAAGACTATACGGTTCAACTAAGCAATGCAATTATCAGAAAAACGTTTTGATATAATTACGCATCGGGTAAATGTATGCATCTACAGCGAAAATTAGAGCATATCGAAATTGTATTTCATTAAAAATATAAGTTGGTTTATATATAGATTTTTCCGATTATGTTGTGTTGTTTTCTAATAAGGGAAACGTCGTCTAATCGTCTAGTTGTTCTTCCTATTAAATGATACGTTCATATGCCGTTGTGAACGTGTGTGTGTGGTACATGTATTTTAGACATACCTTCATGTGTCGTGGATGTTGGTCTATCTGGAACCATCTCGTGTCTTGGAGGGAAACTTATACCTGTTTTGGGGACGAAGATTCATTTCACTCCAAACGGCGAATTGGTTTTATAGTTTTAATTCACTTTCCAGATGTCTCACAGAGGGATGGAAAGTAAATCTCTGGCTTGTGTGGCTTCTTCTTAGCCTCATTTCCACACACGCCAGCGTCCCCCCCAGTGAAGGGCAGGGAACGACTGTTAAGCCGTCCGTCGCCTTCTATGGCAAAACCCAATCTCTCCGATCCAGCTAACCTGATCACGTGACTCACACGAAATCCAATCAGCTGACCCTCACTTATGGTCAACGTGTCTACAATATAATTTACTCACTTCCCTCTCCCTCTCTCAATCCATTCTCTAATCATAAGAATGTCAAAAATAGGATAAGATAGACTGCTTCAATTTCATCTACGCGTTTATCAATGAATGTACTATTTACCTCGTAAATGTGGCAGGTTAACAAGGATATAATAATATATGAAAACTTGGAAGCATGCAAAAAAGTCATAAAAATGTGCAATTAACTTATTTTACTATTCGTAATTCATAGAAATTAATGTATTACAAAGAGAATAATGTAACCAGCTGAGTAGTCATTGAAATCAGGTTAGAGTGAATCTGAAAAAAAACGAGCGATTAGAAACAGTTAAATTAAAATAATATAATAAAAAAATAATTATAAAATGTGAAATTCTGTTTGTTTCCGTTTTGTTTCCGTTTTCAAAACCAGAAAGAAAGTAAAACGCTTTGCAGTGGCAGTATGATTAACTTTTTTTTTCAACTTTACATCATGGCGAGGAAAAATTAATACTATTTAAAATTCTGAGGAAAGTGTATAACTTCAAAATATATACATTTAAACAAGTAAATTCTTGTTTATTTTCATAATATTGCGTTGTAATTCGGCTTTGAAACGTATCTTATACATATTTAAATTAAAAATTCAAATAAAATCAACGCTTCTAGCACGGAAAAAAATCTCCAAAATTTCCAATCGCGTTGCTAAACGCATTCTTTCCGGCATTTCAAATATAAAACCGCAACGAAAAGCATGTGGACTCTTCATGATCTTTGATTTCTGCAACTTAATATCATGGCGAGGAGAAAAGGAAAAACATATATATATAAAATTCTAACGAAAG
>NC_136494.1:61541738-61546738 GCF_053919585.1 Euprymna scolopes | reverse complement strand
ATATTTAGTCAGCATACCGCCATTCTGTTCTTGCTCATCCAATTTAGTCGTGTTAGAGGTGCGAAACAGATGAAATTACCGGAAACGTTAAATAAAATATCGATCATAATGAGTGGAAGGTTGTAAAAAAATATTTAGTATTTTGTTTCGTTCCGGAGTTTAGCTGAAATGATAGATTATATTCGTGTTTGGCTGAATTAAAAAAATGATAACAAATTCCTTAATGGAAATCAGTAAAAACAATTGTTACGCATTCAAAACTTCATACAAATTAATTTTATTCATTTTTTCTGTTTCAAATATTAAAATAGTTGTGGGCGACTATATAATTTACACA
Organism: Euprymna scolopes; assembly: GCF_053919585.1. Classification (NCBI taxonomy): domain Eukaryota; kingdom Metazoa; phylum Mollusca; class Cephalopoda; order Sepiida; family Sepiolidae; genus Euprymna; species Euprymna scolopes. Next base: position 61,546,401 of record NC_136494.1, on the reverse strand, counting down.
CCTATTCTTAGTATTAGAAAGGGTATTTCTTGATAATTCTTTACTTTCTTATAACGAGTTCATAAAATAAATACGGTAAACATTGCATTTTACTTGAAAAACATAAGTAAAAAAAAACAGTTAAATACGAAACAGATAAATATACTAAAATGTAGTCAACCTACAATACAAAGTAACATTAGAACATAATGAATATTTATGTTTGAATTATTGTTTAAACCAAACAAATGCACATAAGATAAAAAAAAGCAAATAGTATCAATAATTTATTATTCCCGTAGAACACAAAATAAACCAGCTCTCAGCAATGAGAAAACGAGATTGAAAATTCAAATCAAATAAAAGTATACCTAAAGCGTTCAAAATCTCATAGAAACATATTTAATTTAAAGACAATACATTTGATATGTTTTCTTCTCGATTTTATTTTTTTTTGCATAAAAATTTAGACAGTACGTTAAATGTTGGCGAATTATTTTTATTTGTTTTCTTAGAAATAAAATTATCAAACGGTAAAAATTTGACTTCCTATAAATGCTATCTGAGCATAGAATGATTTCTTTTATGTTTTGATTTGCGTATTTATGCATTTACCACTAATCAGATATTTGAATACACCTTCCACCGAGAGAATTCAGGTAGTCTACACACAGAAATCTTTAAATTTGAGTAGAAATAAAATTAATCATATTTTTACTCTTATATTTATTAATATTCCTGCAAAGGAGTTAGGGTTAAAATTTAAAGAAACTCAGCATCTACCCATCCATTCAGCACAACCTTAGCCGAAATTGAACTCACTACACAAGTTTGTAGTGTAATTCAAATCTTGTCGGTAGCTGAATAATTAATGCTTCATCAGGGCTATCAAGGGTACTTTTTATCGTGACACTATAACGAGATAGGGGTCCTACGACGGCTTAAGAAAGTCCCATCTACCCTCGAGAGAAGGATACACTGCGCCAGTTTCTTAACCTGGTATTTTACTTCGTGGTACATGAGGTAACTCAGCATAGTTACAAAATAGGGTGTGACGTTTAAAGCATAACAACATAAGGCTCATTATCAACATATATATATATATATATATATATATATATATATATATATATATATTACATTAAAGTCGTTCATTGTCTATCTGTTTTTATTCGTTTGTTCACATTTTTTTTAATATATGCAAAAAATATCTTGCTTCACACATTAATATTAATACTTTAAACATTAAAGGGGTTTGTATTACTGTACACATAGATTCGAAAAAGTTGTCAAAAAACAAATATATAACAAATAAATGTTATCAAAGGCAAGATAAGTTACTTTTCTACCAAACTGGATATATTTTTCGTGTTTTTATTCAATGTAACATGTTTATTCAGCTCGAAAACCATACAGTGTTTACCGATGTATTGGAACATTCAAGATTGCGTCTGATTCTCTCTTTAACACGGTAAGTTTGGGAAAAGATGTTATAAATAAAAAAACGAAAAAAATACTGCTAAAAACTCGCTCAATATATGTTACCGTGACATAGGTTGATATATATTCGGCGGGTTTTTAATAGTAGTTTGTATAGTTTTTTTTATTATTTATAACACCTTTTTCCAAACTTACGGTGTTAAAGAGGGTGTGAGACGCCATCTTGAATTTTCGAATACATCTGTAAACACTGTATGTTTTTTTAGCTGAAGAAATATGTTACATTGAATAAAAACACAAAAAATATATCCAGTTTGGCAGAAAAGTAACTTATCTTGCCTTTGATAACATTTATTTGTTATATATTTGTTTTTTGACAACTTTTTCGAATCTATGTGTACAGTAATACAAACCCCATTATAGAATTTCATTCCCTCAGCTCTATATCCACTATTTATTCCAAAGAAATTTACATTACAGAAATAATGTAATATACGCATTACATTAATGCACAATCGTTACCTACCATAAATTAATTAAAAAGTTTACATTCCCACATATTTATATCTTTATATACATATATATATATATATATATATATATATATATATATATATATATATATATATATATATATATATATATATCATGTTTCCAAGGAGGTTCTTGCGGTTTTTAACTTTTAAATTGAGATAAATATCTTGGCCTTCGGGTCCAGATCAAAATGTAATATCTGTTCTTCAGATCTACACTTCATTTTTTTTGTTCTCTGTCAGTGGAGGAGAAATATTTCACGACTGAGACAATTTTTATTTTTGTTCTTTTTCTCCACATTAAAAAACTACCCTTGTGTCTAACTAAGTTCCGTGAGGTGGCATTGTAAATAGGAACGTATCTCGGGTAAGACAAAAATATATTGATGAAATATGCACTGTCAGAAATAACACACGATTGCAAATGCAAAACAAGTGTATTTATGCCAGTGACGAAAAACATTGCGACTTGCTGGCGATGAAGTCGCTTTAGGTGTTTTTGATATGGTATGCTGTTTTTTTTTTTAGGTACTTCTCACTCAGTACATTTATCATTCTCATTTAATATGTAGATACATCAGTCTCATTTAATATTGAATATTTATTAATCTCTTACATTAAACGGATCTGATACCAGGATTATAACATAAATAATAGACGAATATTCACCGTAGATAAACTAATTTATTAAATGAAATTAAATAATATCAGCTATTGTCTATAAATACAAGACAGCATGTATTTCTATTCACTTTTAATCCATTGCTCACACACATAAATATACCATGTTTTGTTTCGCTTTACTTCAGTCGGTGTTCTCAAAAATCAAAAGTAGCAATTCTTTGGGACTACACCTGAGCTGCCTATGAGATACATCGTTAATTATTGCATTAAAGTTTTCTTCACTGACAAACTTTGAGTTATTAATTTCGTGAAGAAATTTAATTTTCACTTCACCGAATAGACTTCTTCTACAATATCTTGTCTGCTGGTATATTAAGCAAATTGATTTTACTTGTAGTGACGTCATTGCGAAAATGTCTCATTCTTCGCACGAGTCAGTCCATAGGTGTATCGAAAACATTGTATTTAGGAATAGAATTATATGATGTTTTAAACCTTTGGCTCGGGTTTGCAAGAATGAAATGTATATTTAAGGGGTTTTATTCTGGCAAATCTTTGTATATAGTGACGAGAAAAACTGGTGGATGGTGTATAATAGGTAACTAAAACTTTACTGTTATGTTAGTCTCTCTTATTTCGTTTGCATATTTAAATGATTCGACGCGCTTGTATTGAAATAAAAGACTGCAACTCATTCAACTCCTACGTGTTAGAACTAGTGTTCATACAGTTTCCGTGTTGTATATCATCAAGAAGTAAACGCCAACCGATTTGTTACAAAGGCTTGAACCAATACTTTTAGTAGAATAGAAATCTCTGTATCCATGTGCATGCCCAAGAGAATTTCAACATATGCTTGAGGATATGACAATCCGAATCCGTTGTGTTATCAAATATTTTATTTAAGCATGGTATACTGAAATACTTTTTAAAGGGTTTTTGCCGAAAGATGATTTTCTGTTTAAGAGATTGGTTAGGTGGGTGATCTAAAATAAAGATCGAGACAAAATTTCATATGAAAAGAAAACAGAGGCATCCGAAGTCTGTTCATACAGTCATGTTATTTATTGTGTCAACAATACGTTTTCTACGAAGGAGAAAAGAATATAACAGTTGTATATATTTCCTTGCTACATATACTTTTATTATTAAGACGTCTGTTCTTAGCTCGCTTAGTAGGGATATGTACTTTGTTTAAAACTGTTTTTCTCCACATCGCGTCACTTCCTTGATGCGTGTCTAGATTTCCGTTCTCACACTACATAAATCACTAGTAATCTATTTTTTTTCAAACTCGCCAAGCGATCCATTGTCCTTAGATGTAATTACTTCCTTAACAATACACATGTCACTCGATAATCACACACAGCTAAATTATCTAACTTGAATAGGTTATATGGGAAAATCTAGCGGAAACTTGGCCTGCACTAACTTTAAATAATGGATATATGGAAAAAGGACACCATTTCAAGTAGTCAGATAAAAAGTTGTTTGGGGAAGTGTCGCGCTTTAGTATTGTTATTGTGTTGTTTATTTTTATTTTTATCTTTTTGCTACTCAGTGAAAAATTAATGCTGTAGTTGTGTCGCATACAGCCAAATGTGAAACCTCCATATGAAAAGTGAGAGGTAGAAATGGTACAAATCGATAGAAAACGCAAGAAGCCAAAATCATTTTTCTGCTTTTCGTTCTTTTCTTTTATTTCGTTTCCAATTTACCGTCTGCTTTTTGAAGATAGAATCATTTTTCTTATTGAATAATGAATATTTCATTTTTATTTTTCTGCTGTATTTTACCGAAAATTTCTGTTTGTGTTGCAAAATTCAGCATTGATGTAGAAAATGATAACATTTCATGTTGCCATAAAATCCATACGGAAGTTTGGTTTTTGCTAGATCTCCAGATAGACAACTGCAATTGATACATATTTCGCTTAGAGTCTCTGTCACTTTACTTTCTGAATTTTTTTCAGATAAAACTAGTTGCAAAATTATATGAACCTTTGTCATAATAAAGTGCAGCTGCTAAGTACTATCTTCCCGTCAGATTCACATTTAGGAATTAATAGGGATTAGTATTTAATTTCA
>NC_136494.1:61524238-61539238 GCF_053919585.1 Euprymna scolopes | reverse complement strand
CAAATAACCCTCCTTTAGAAGGGAAAATGTTTCAGTGATCAGTGAAAAAACAACAAAGGGCTTACAGAGCGCTACTTAAATCACTAAACAATATTAAGAATGCTTTTAGAGTAATACTAAACTATGTGATACTCTCCTCTCTTTATAGTTTAAAGTGTAAAAATAAATTCGCATAAAATATGTGTCGACTTACTTTCACCTTGCAACAATTGTTAAAATGATGCCATGAATATAATTAAAGTAGTTAAATACTATTGGAAGACAAACTTAATGTAATTAACAGTAAATAAACCTCCATAAATCTGACTAAGATATGATTTTTAATCAAAATTAATTTTAAATAACTATGATATAAAATTAAAGATCAATTGACTGAAGTGCCTTACGTACTAATGGAGGTCGACTGTATTGTTTGCATTATACACAAAAGATAAAAACCTACCCATCTTCGCTGTTCTTTTGAGGATCTTGCATATTTCCCATTAATGTGCTCAAAACAACCTAATGCAATCGATTAATAGTGTATCGATTTAAATAACTGAAGGAAGATACTAGCTTGTTGTGAAGCATCAATTCTGAGCAGATCATTTTACACTAAATCTACACAGTTCAATTAAACATATTTGTTCTTAATAGAGAGTAATCCGAAAGATTAAAAAAATTGTAAAGAAAAAATTAATTCTATCGTCAACTTTTCTACATAATTCTTTAATATTTATTAGCTAAAGGGAAAAAGATTGTATGTATTGTTTAAACTTTTTTTTTTAAATATTCAAATCAACCACGCCGTAGTTTGTATTTTCTTGATCGGCATTTTCTCGAATGTCTATTCTTAAATTCAGGAAAAATGATTAATTCATTGGGGTGTCAATAACAATTTGTTGCGGGGGTATTTAAATTTCATCGCACTTTACTTGGTGGTCTTCCCGTGTGCATACACACATTATGTTATCATTCTAAACACTGAAAACTATTAAATATTTCAATGTTCGACTTTTTTATGCTTGTCTGTATTAGCCCAGTTGGTATAATAGAAACGTGCAGATCCGAAACTTTTAGTTTCGGTTCCAGTTAATAGTTATTTTTTAAGCCTTTCAACGTAATCAAAAAATTTTTAAAACATGTCAATGAACAAAAAAGAACTAATAAATTTGTAGTTTACGGTCTTAAAACAATATGTTAGATAAAAGGGAAAGCCTAAACAAGGCACATATTCAACCATTTACTGTTGTCCAAGATGTAACGACGGTTTTTAATGTAGTAAACTTTGAAATGTATACATTAAACATTTATTTTCTCTTCTAGAAGAAGGAAATTTGGCTTATATAGCGGTCGGGAAGTCTCTTTATTTTAATATTTGTTTAACCAATGTCGGTCATTGATGAATAATTTCTCTGTGCTGTTTTATTTTTTGCTATCTAGGAGTCATAACAAAGTTTTCGAAGTCCTGAAGAGAGAAGGTAGAAATAAAAAAGTGACAAACAAATATATCGATTCTAAGAGAAATGGAGATATTGTTTTTGTAGTATATTTGATGTCTTCTAAGTTGTGTAGTTGCTGAAGGTCTTGAATTGAACATATAGTTTACTTCGTTGTAGTGCTGCTCTTCATCCTACACAAAGCAAGTGTGCTGAAACAGTGCCGTGTAGAGGCATAGATGTTACACACGCTACGTAACATGTTTTTTATCTTGTTTTATTTGATGTATTCAGGAAACTCCGTGTCGCCATTTTAGAATTAAATAAAGCAAAATTCTTAACATTAATGTTAAAGAGAATGTAATTATTCTTTTTTCTCCGATCTGTAACATGCGGAGATATGACTAAGATGTAAGAAAACAAAACACACATGGTGTTATTCTAATTATTCTATTAGCTGTGTGTTTATACATCGGAAAATGCATCCGATGAGAGCAAATATATGTTAGTGTATTTGTAGGATGGATGATGTAATTTCAGTATTATTTTCTCTATGTTGACTTTAGTCCGGAAATCTTTGTTTTACAAATTATATTCTATTGAATAAATACTTATTGAAATATAAAATGTATCAGGTATCATGGGTGTTATTATACTCTGTTATTTCTCTGTATTGGGTAGGCACATGCTTTCTATGTGATAGAATCACAGGTAAAATAATCACGGTGTAGTGTTTTATATACACCGTCAAATGCATGACAATATAATGGTAAACAAATGAATAAGCCAAAAGGATCAGAAGAAATACCAGGTCTTTATGATCAGTAATCATAGAGAAGATGGCTTTCATCCTACGAATGTTGGCCGTTATCTAGTTAGATTTCACTTCCACAATACAGGTAAAAAAAATAGGCGGTCAGTAACAATAAAAAAGGCGCTATGAAGAAAACAGACCAAAAAAGAAATTAGTTACGTGATAGAGGGCTGTTACAAAAGAAACCTCGCTAAAATAGTGGTTTATATATATAAAGCATAAACATAATCTTGAAGTTATGGCATCGATCTCCCAAACTCCCTGTAAAAATGGAGGGAGGTTTAATGCATTATGAGTGAATGCATTCATAGTGACTGAAGGTTTGACTAACAAAATCTGACATGGCTTCGGCAAGGAAAAATAGAAGAAAGCATCAGTCACGTGTTATTTAGCATTAGTTCTTATTTTTAATGTCTATTTATTATTATTATTGTTGTTATTATTATTATTATTATTATTATTATTATTATTATTATTTTAATTGGTTCTTGCTTTTTTTTTTGCTTTTTTCGTAATCTATCAAAATAATCCTTCATATCGAAGTTGCATCAAATTTGATTATTATTTTCTGGATGCTATTTTTCCAACTCGGTTTTACTGACCTCGTATCGATCATTCGATGAGATTTACTATGTCAACAATGATTATTTTACCCGCATCGATTTCGATCACGCGCATTTTTTTAATCAAATGAATTCAAATAAATTGTAAGTCTCAAAATTCATTTACCCTTTGTTTTTTCAAGTCACATGTAAGTATTTAGAGGTTATTTAATACCAAAAAGCATAATAACGTTGGCTCAACTGTTTCCACTGAGTCACCAAAGTTAAGCGCAATTGTATCTGGTCATTATATGATTGGTAACCATTCTCGAATATCAGGCGCTGTATGTGGATATTTCCTATGCAATGACTAGATCGCGCAAAATGATAGGTTATGCTTGGGTAAAGTAGAGTACTCGAAAATCAAGCGTACGAAGCTGCTTAAACAATATTTTCTTTCATCAGAAATATAGGGGGGGCGTGGACACATAACATACAGTTATCTAAAGATTGACTATGAATAAAAATCAGACATGTTACAATATAAGGTTCTAAAATATTCAAGTCACTAGATCGACTGGATATCTATATCATATATGCTTCGCTTTACGTCTAATCAAAATATATTTCGTTATTTAATTTGGAAATGCAGCATGCATTTCTAATGTTAAATTGTATGCAGATGATATAACACATGTAGTTATTTTATTAATAATAAACGAAACTAAGCCGCGACACAGCAACTATTAATTTTGATCTGAAGGATTATTTAAAATATCTAATTTGTATGGACTTAATATAAACTACTAGTCTTTATTTATACGAACTTCCTTGATAATTAACAATACTATTATTTTAATAAAAAGTCAATAGAATATCTTTTATATTTATTAATTTACTTTAATTAATTACTGCTACTATCGAAAAAACTGTTTCTCACATGCACACATATATATTTGTGTGTATTAAATAGTTTCTACGCGTTGTTTCCTGTCACGTTTTGAGGGGTGCATGTAACCAGATGCTAATATTAATTTCAGATCGTCAGGATGTCCTCCTTTAAGTACCTAAACGCTAACATACAAACAGATTGTACTAATTATTTATAAAAGTTTTAATTTATACTTTTTAAAGAATCATGATTCACATCCTCTACTCTAAAATAAAGACCAATGTGCATTTATTGTATATGAATAAATAGAAATGTGTACCGTTACACAAAATTACAAATAGTAAATAACTTGCTTTTTCCTAAATCCTGACCACACACATTTCAAATTGTGAGAGAAAACGAGAAATGAAATACAATGCACAGAACTTGACCGTAATTAATTTGGAGAGAAATCCATCGCTTATTCTAAATGTAAACAACTGATATTTTCTTTTGTTTATGTCATCAGAAATTATACTAATTTATTTATCAAAAATTGAATTACTCAGGTTATTTGATAATTATATGCGCATATTAGTGCCAGCATTGGTTAAGCATCATTTTTTGTAAATTATGTAAACCAGTTTTAGCATATTCAGAAAATAGAAATTTGGTCATTTATTTTAAATTCAGATCTAAAATCTTACGAGTGGTTAATTATTCAAAAACATACGGCTGTTTGCAACGTTAAAAAAAAACGAAGCAGTATAAAATGATGGGTTAAACAAATAATTACAGACAATATATGCAATGTTTTTCATTAAGAATCTTAAATGAATATTTCACGAATATTTCCCATGGTAAAAACGCATGAACGCTATAACTAATGATATACATTGATTCTTATGTGTGGAACGCTGCTATTTGAAAGGGCACTTGCATACATTGACTGCTTAGAAATTGAAAAAGATAAACGAAAAAATAAATAGATTTTCGCTATTCATCTATTTACGAATTAGATTTTTAGATAAAAGATGAAGGTTTATTTGGCCCATTCCTGGGATCGTTGTCTTGTAGATCCCAGGAAAATAGAGAAACATCAGAAAAAATGTTATCCTATCTTGTTATATCACGTCTAATATCTCGGAGTAATGAAACAGCTTAGTACATAGGTGGTTTTGACTAATGGAAACTGTGAGGTTAACAAGTAACCGTTCATAGTGGAATAGGGGCAAGCGGTATTTTAATCACTATTTCAGACATCTAATTCCTATATGCATCAAGATTAACTCTCCATTATGCATTGTCTTAATCGTCAGTTTCGGGTACTTTCGCATTATATATACCGCATACCGCGTCTTGACATCGATAGGTCCAAATCGCTTTTTTTGAACGAAAAGTCCGACACACATTTAGATGACCAAACTTTATTTTCTTTCAAGTGATAAATATGTATCGTAAACATCACCTTATCAGAACATTCCACATATCCGTTATTTTCCTATATAATGTGATTTCCTTAACCGGTGTGACCTTTCACTGAACAATTTCTTTAAGTACGATCATTGTTTCCTCGTTAAATATTATCGTTTTATACAAAACTGACAAATTCCCCAAAGGTTGTCTATTATTTGTTTTATAAGTATCAAAAAATCTTGCCTTTACTTTCAACAACCTTGTAACTCTCACTTCTATTATTTTGATACTTTAGCTTGTAGTAACGGTAGTTGATCACTAGCAGTATCAGAATTTTGGGGACATTCGCAGGCGAAGTCGCCATTTTGAATATACACCTATCTTTCTATCATATTTTAATAATAGTAAAACGTAATTTAACCCCGTAAATTTTATTTCAATAAAACGAGCAAAGACCAAATTTTAATATCATAAAAGCTTTAATAGAGAAATAAACAATTTTATTTATTTTTCCGTCGATTTCTTCACTTAACATTCGAACAATAAGATTACTTGAATCTTACGATAATTATTTTAACGGCAAAATAAAGAACTTACCTGGTTAATGAGTAAGATATGCTTTCTTTTAATCTTCCTGTATGAGAATTTATTCATATTTATGTATTATAATCCATGTATTTTTAAATGGAAGGATTTTTCCAACACACGGCGACGACGGCGTGTCTTTAAAGCAAGTTGTAACGACACCGGAAGTGAAAAATTATCTCTTACTTATGTACGGAGGCCTATAAGTGTAAAAAAACCCCACTAATTCAGAAACCTTAATAATCTCGATATTGGATTATATTCCTTCAAATTTTCCACTTTTAAAGGTTTTCGGAGGCGCTGAAAACATAAATAACCATTTATATATACGGCAAACGAAACTAGTAGTTCCCAAGATAAAAAATTTTACAAATGGTCACAAAGTGGGGGGTCACTTTTCTATAATGATGTGACGTCAAATGGGCACCCACTTTATGGCCACATTGCAATGAACAGATTTACGGTAGCAGTACGTTTTTGCCTGACTTAAGGGAGATAACTTGTCCGGTTTTTTTTATTTTTGTGCCTTGACGCTATCGTAGACAAAATCTGATAGTTTTCATTTTTTCATTAACACGAATTACTATATGACGCAGATGTTCAATAGTATTTTTCTTTTTTTAATATCTTAAAGAAATACCTGAATATTTTTTTTTATTATACTATAAATCTGCATTATCCGAATTCGTCTTTTTTTTTATATATCGAAAAAAAGGAAACCAGGAATTAAATATGATTATATAAACTGATCGACTATTAATTACTGGAACATTCTAAACAGAAATTAAGCTTCCACGTAAAAAAAAAACAAAAAAAACACGTGGTTATCGAAAAAAGAAGGATTTAAATTTTGGACTTTACCGGTAAATTACCAGATAAGTGATATTTTTTGTTGTTTTAAATTTGAGTATTTTATTTATTCATGTTTTATCTTCAATTTGTGATATATAAAACGTTTCAAGCAAAATTAATTATTAAATTTCTCATAGACATTCCAAAATGGGGGGGGTGAATTTATAAAACAACGTTTGTCTAAAATATTATATTTAGTTTATCGGAAAGAGCATAAAATTTTACATTCCCCCTGAAAAAAACGTAACAATTGAACGAATAGGAAAATTTTGATAGATTTTTAAAGTTTAAAAATTGAAAAATATTCATCTCATAAAAATCAATTGATTTCATTACGTAACAAAATGGCTCCCTAGAGCGCACGCACGCACTTTGTAAACAATGTTTTTTAAACAATGAAAAATAATATTTCTATTATTTTTTAAACAACTTAAGTAGTTTATTTTGGAAGCATATTCTATAAAGAAAATAAATAACCCACTTTAGAAAGAGAAATTACGAGTTTTCTATATTTTAATCGCAGTTTTCTGTTAGGGGTGTCAAAAATTCCCCCAAAATTCTGATACTGCTAGTTGATCACGTGAGAAGTCGCAATTAAATTTGGATATTGTGTTTCGCTTTTGAACTCGGCTATGATTCTTGCAAGACTATCAACTCAGAGCCAGTCTCCTGAGTGAACTGAGGCCCTGTCGGTGGGGCATTAGAATACACCGACTGTCCCCCTGCAGAGGGTAAAAGTCCCTCAATGGGGGTCCTGGATATGACCTTAAACTATATCCAGTGGCGAGGCCCCAGCTTGTGGGCTTTGGGGAGTGTGGAGCAACCCTTTAATTGCCATTGCTCCCAGGCTTACTCTGACCCGGAGTGGTAGTACCTGTTAGGGTTCCAACTATGGGTTAAATAGAAACCGACTTGAAAACAACAAATATATTCTATTAAAAATTTGTTCTTCAAAATCTTTGGATTCGACATTAAATAACCCGAAAAGGGTTGATATGCCGTAAAACAAAAACAACCAACTAACCAACCTTAGTGAACTGAGCATGTGCGCGAAGTTTATAAGAAATTAACATGCGGTTTACTCCATCATTTCTCGGTTAGTGCACGATACTCATAACAATTCAACGTGGCTCGTATCAACCCGTTTACCTTTTCCTTGGAGCGCAACAATAAGCTTCCTGTTCATTTGACCTTAGGTTAGCCTCTGCGACAATATACATAATCCATTATGCCTGTCGCCGGTCTCTTATTGTAACACCTGTGTATATGAATCATTTTTCTCCTCGAGCTGAACCTTATAAAATTTATCTTCGTCTATACTTATGAGCTTATTATATTACAAACAATCTTCGCCTGAAGATTTTTGATAACACCTTAATGATGATCAATAAAGTTTGTTTACATACAAGTCTTCATATTTTATGTGCGATGTTTTTGACAAACGGTAAATAATTGCTATTTTCGAGGTCAGAATTTATCCCTCTTACATTTATCGTCAGCTAGTGTTTAACCTTATAACATCATTTTATTTGTTAGCCTGTTTCACCAAGTGTCTTCAGACCTCATCTATAGTGATTTCAATATAAAAGTCGCCCTGTAATAGTTCATGAAGACAAATGTACTGACTTCAATCCCAAACTGTCAGCTTGCCAGTAAAGTAATAAAGTAATGCAGTGTTGCGTTCTGTTCATATTGCTAGCAGTTGAATGTATTTGGATATGCTTTATAATAAACCATATACTGATTAAGTACCGAACCGAACCTTGTTAAAATTTAACCGGCAGATACTAGACCGAGTATTTCTTTTCTGTTCGGCTACTTTCTATTTTATTAAAGCTTTCTATGATTGACCATTATGTCGACTTTCTCCTTATGTATTTAAACTTGCACTAGCTGACGCCTTTATATTCCTTTGTCATTGTTAATCTAAGCGTTGGGATGTGTGGCTATATGAAAAATAGTGTAATAGACCAAAGCAAATTGACTGAGTCTTCAGAATCAGAACATTTAGATACCGTATTGCATCAAATAAAATAATATTCAGCCATCGTGAACATCAGAAGCCAATATTATCATAGATCCGGCAGAAACCGTTAAAGACCATAAGTCTCGGTCGCAAAATGCCCATAAGATATTTAATAATTATTATGTTCTGCTTGTCTGCGAATCAGAAATAGCAATCAATTTACCGTTTTATTTCTGCGTCCAGTTCACAAAGAAGTAAACAAGGCGTCTATCTTATTTGATATTTTATTTTTTCTACATGAAATAAATCAATGATAAAATATGAATTAATGTGACAAATGCCTCAATTACGTTGCCAAAATATTGTAGCTTCTTAATAGAATCTTAAAGCACAAAAGCCGACAACTGTACTAGGCTAAATTAAAATTGCCAAGTGCATCAGTAAATACCAGGAATATTACATTTCCCGACGGATTGCAATATATGGGCTGTCAAGGTATTTCAGATATCAAATTATTTACGAGCCATTCGATTATTACTTTGAAATACCGCGACCTTTTAATAATAGAGAAATAGATTCACTCGGCAAGTAGTTCTTAGACATATGGGCTGCGAGTGTTAGCCAAGGCAATATAAGATATCATTGGATAAGCTTAAAATACCGGGTAAATATTACTTTTGCTAACAGAGTTACTCCTTAAAAAGGTCAAACATTCTCAAGGATAAAAGTGAATAAAGTTATCAATTAGATTCTCTTATTTTGTTTTTTAATACTCACATTACACGGACTATGTTTATGAAATAGGGGAAGAGTTCAGAATCTAACCACTTAACACTGTCTGTATTTGTACATTTCTTATACTCTTTATATCAAACGGCTTTAAATTTTGCCCGGTTCGGTTTCCATAAAAAAATAATGAACGATAGTATGAGTAGGTTGAAAACAATGAATAGAAGAACAAAATGTTATTTACTAAAAACACTACTTAGCGAGCATTTGTAATCATTGCAATTCAAGACGGTTATACTGTAAACTTCAGGAGTTCCACAGACGGAACGTTCTAGGCAATTCCGTTTGGAGTATAATACACAGAGTAAACCCTCTTTTACATATATTATTATACTTGTATGGATATACAAATTATAGGTGTGCGTATTTTAACACATTTTAGAAAGTTGACGTTCAGTCGAGATTTTACAGAGTTAAAGCGAAGCCGACCATTTATCATAAACCTACGAGTAGAGAAACTGGCAAAGCCCCTTCTAAGAGAAAAGGCCAATATTAAATATACATTGTAGCTTACTTCAATCTTGATAGACTATGGACACCTATTGTAAGGGTGCCTGTGCGTGAAAGTTTTGTGGCACGAATTGTTCAATTTTAAACACGCCTCTCCTCTGTCGACGTTGTTAAATCTCAGTGGAAATTGAATGGTCAGGACGACTGGAAATAATGCCAGCATAATCGGATGACCATACAGCGCCTAGAATTCTCAAATGGTCATGCATCTGGTAATAGCCAGGCTCAAAGTTGTGTCAACGTGATTATGCGATATATATATATATATATATATATATATATATATATATATATATATATATATATATATATATATATATATATATATAAATAATATTTTGATTTAAACTGGATTTTTGGCGTTTACCGTTGACCCTGCGGTTTGTTGCTAGCTAATCGTCAGAGATGGCTTCATGGCCGGGTTCGAATCCTCCGATCAACTATAATCATGACTCCCTTCATTGATGACTCCAAAACGATTAAGTACTAGTATATGTAGGTATTTAACAATATAATAGTAATAATTATGTCAGCCCATTTAAGGACTCGATTTTTATTGTTAAGTCCTTTGAAGTTGAAATGAAACTCGGGCACTTAAGCTGGCATGCGCAGATCATAATATAATAATCATTAGATCACTATCGACGGGCGTATCGGCATTTAATAATAAATGCTTATATTTCAACTGGATTTCTCGGTGTTGACGTTGGCCGTGTGATTTGTTTCTTGAGTCAGAGATAACTTCGTGTCCGAGTTCGAATCTCCCAATCATGATTCTCTGCACTGACGATTTCCGAAAGGATGAAATACTAGTGTCTGTTGATATCTAAAAAAATTATAGTACAAATTATACCAGGCCTTTAGGTTATTACTGTTGAGAACATTAAAATTGAAATTGAAATTATTCACTTAAGATCGCATGCGCATATCATGATGCTGTAATAATTAGATCACCGGCGACGAATCTCGAATTTAATAATAAATGTTTAAGTTTCGACACGATTACCCGCGGTTAATGTTGGCCGTGTGGTTGCTAATGAAGTCAGAGATGGTTTTGTGGCCACGTTCGAATTTCCCTACCAGCTGTAATCATGATTATTCCAGAAAGGATGAAACACTAATCTCTGTAGGTGTGTGTACTAATAGAGAGTGGCATAAATCCAAAGAGTGAAATAGGAATTACTCTGTTCCGTCTGCCTGCTTCCCACCTGACTACAACTTGGATGTCTTCAAGTCCAACGCTAACAAATTCCTAATGAACCACCCCCTTAAGTAAACACTTCATCAAATCTCCACACTAACGTAATGTACTTGCAATAACCCTTATCCCTGAGTGGCTTTCGGACCTTGATAAGTGGTGATCACCGTTTAAAAAAAAAAGAAAGATGGGAAGAAAAGAAACTCTTCCTGTTAAGATATTTTCACTTGTAAATCTTTGATTTAAAATACATAGCAGCTAGGTACAATTTACAGACACGGTAGAGAAAATAATCTTGTTTTTTCTCCGGAACACATATAAAATAATTAAAAGTACATTTTTTCTAGAACCAACATTCTAAATTTGATTTGACATCAAATTAAATAACACTTATATTATATCAAAGATTGTGTAATGAACATCCCGAAATATTACTCACCCGAACAACTACCAAGTTATTAGCGATAAGGTACCTCTTGATGCATTGATAAATTTACTGACAATATATTATTCCTACAAACATGATATTTTTAAACATAAAAGTTTCATCTGAGAAGGAAGATAATAATTGATAATTTAAAAAATGCTGTCGTCTCGCAAACGGGAACACTGTACAATGAAAGATGTCATGGTTTCACACACGGTTGTTAATTGCGCCTGTTTTGAACCAATTTATTGACAGCCGAACGAATGTTAGTTTTAATGAGTTCTTCTGATTCATCGAAAAGAGTCTGAAGTCAAAATAGCTTTCCATGTTTTCTTTTATTTCTTAGAAAGGCAACAGTCCGCAGCAGGGGAAAATATAAGAATTCTTTTCATATAGGTTTTTTTCCTATGTGTGTATAAATGCGTGTTATTTTACATCGATGTATATATATATATCTTCTTCTTCTATTCTTTCTCTATCTTCTTCTCTTCTATTCTTCTTCTTCTTCTTCTTCTATTCTTTTCTTCTATATAAATAAAATGAACTCACTTTTTCCCGTCTGATTTTGACATTAATCGGATTAAAAATCAAGATATTTCATGCAAATATAATAGCCACAAACGGCAGAACAATATCTGAGGTGTGTTATAGGCTTATTATTTCTCAAATTCCTCGATAATCTTAGATTTCTATACTTTTTCTGCTGAGAAGTCACGGTCAAAATCGGTTAAGATAAATGGAAGTGGTAAAATATTTTCTCTCTAATAAATTCCTCCCCCCCTGCCACCACTTAACACCGTTTGGGGATCGTTCACAAGGAACAGTTGAGAAGAGAACACCGGTTTGGCTTCGTAGTTCTTTCATGTGAAGTTATTTAAAATCACTAAACTAAGCTGCAGTGCTCTGTGGCGCAGTGGTTAGCGTGCTGGACAATTCACATTATATTTTCACGTTCGCGCCGACCTACCGTAGTCGTTTTTTTTTTTCCTAAACAACTGGAATGGACTTTTCTTGGTGGCCGAACTGTTAACGTTGCAGATGTTTTTTTTTGTTTTTTTTTTCACACTTTATTTTCCTACTTTTACTCATGACTCCGGGTTTGATCCTTCCTACTTACCTACCATAACATTTTTTAAAACTCCCCCCCGTCCCGGAAACAAACACTCGGGCAACGCCGGGTACCCCCGCTAGTATATATATATATATATATATATATATATATATATATATATATATATTGTAGCTTCCTTCAGTCTTAACAGACTATGTATACCCATGTAAAGGGTAACTGCGCATTGATTTTCATGTGGCAAGTGTTGCACAATCTACAACCGCCCTCTCTTGAGTCGGCGTTGTTAAATACCAGTACAAAGTACAGGTCCAGGAGGACTGGAAACAATGCGGAGATAAGCGGAGAGCACATAGGGCTTATACTTCCCAAATGGTTACACATCTCGTACTAGGCAAGGTTATCGCTGCTTAACTTCGGTGACGTGACAGAAAATGTCAGCCTGATTATGCCGTAGAATGATTATATATATATATATATATATATATATATATATATATATATATATGCATATATATATACTAGCATGTGTATCCGGTGTTGCCCGGGTTGTTTGAGGTGTGTGTTGAGCTAAAACAACAAAAGAAAAGTGATAGTAGGAAGACAGGCTCGAACCCATACCTCGAAGGATGAAATAAATGGGAAAACGTGACGTCTTTGCTGTTACGACTACCGCCAAACCCGAAGTGACGTAGTTTAAATTAAGGCATGACAATCGAAAAGAGGGGAAGACTTTCGAAAATATCGGTGAAAAAAGCGACCCCTCCCTATAGAAATGTGCCCAGTTGAGGGTGAAGAAATTAATGTTTTAAGCCAATTGTTCGGTATTTTTCATCTAAAAAGTCGGGCTTCAAAGCAATACTGATCTTGTGAAAATCCGTTGCCTGTGTCGAAAGTTTTAGGCAGACATGAAAACATACATACATACATACATACATGCATATATTGGTAGCTCAAATTTGCGACCCAAACCGATTAAAAAGCTTGCTCTATCTATGAATATCCTTAATGTAAAATTTCAAATGTTTAGACTAGAACTTGTCTGAGTTATTTGGTAGAGACCGCAAAGGTCATTTTTATTAACCCTTGGACCTCTATTATGACTCCTTAACATTTATTGTATTGGCTCAAATCAAGTTTTTAAGTAAGATCCATGTTGAAGGAACCTACATCTAAAATTTAAATTGTTTATGCATAAAATTGGCGGAGAAGTACTCAAAGGTCAAACTGTTGAACTTCGAACCCTTAACAGCCAATTTTGTGGCTGAAAACTGATTACAAAGATTTTCCAAATCTCCATACCCTGTATATCAAAGTTCTAGTCTGTAGACTGAAAATTAACAGAGTTATTGCGCAGGGAAACGTACACAGACAGACATATAGACAGACATTTCACCTCTCTCTCTCTCTCTCTCTCTCTCTCTATATATATATATATATATATATATATATGCATTTACACACATAAGTGTGTAAATATATAATTATATAAATATATACGTATATATGTATATATATGTATATATTTATATAAATACGTATATATATATATATATATATATATATATATATATATATATATGCAACTTGATCGGCATATGGAGCACCAATGATAAATCGAAATCATGATACATATGGAAAGGTTAAAAATAATAGTATACATTATTAAATCTATTTTATCAACCATCAATACGTATCATGTTCGCGTTTTTGTCTTTATAATATCTTTTATTCGGTTTGGAAAATAATAGGTTTAATTGTTGCAGGTGGTAGGATCTATGTCTTTTTTAGTTTTGTCTGTAATTCTTTTTTATGAACATTTATGTATTCTCACTCTTTCGCTTGAATGGAACCACCAAGTTTCAATGGGATTTAGGTCTGGGATTGAGACGACCACGTCATCATGGTAATCCATTTTTCTCAAACCAACCCGTTGAAACATTTGAGGTACGGCATTTTGCATTGTCTTGTTGGAAGATTACATCACTTGGAATGTATTTTTTAAATATGTTATTAAAAGTGGTTTGATAAAACTCCTCCAGATATTAATATAAATTGTCGAAACTATTCTGCTGTCACATGTGTACAATAGTACAATGACTGACAGGGGCAATGCAGCCCCAAAACCATACGTTTCCTCCTCCAAACATGACAGTTAGAATCACACAATCACGATGAAATTCCTCTCCTTTCTCTCCGGCGAACATAAATCGCGCCAGGGGTGCCAAATTTTGATGAAAAAAATGAGAATTTGCTACAATTTGGAATGAATGTGTATCCACGCATAAATTTCAGTTGTTCTATTTTAAAGTTTAGGAAAGTGAATCGGTTAACTTACCTCAAAGTAAATTTCGTCGAACCAAACAATTAGCAGGTATCTAATCTTCATGATTTTTGCAAATTCCAGTCGTTTTTTCTTATTGCTACAAGTGTGACTTTATCCTTTTTTTGCATAATTATAATCTTCGTATAATGTTCTACCCACTGTTCGAGTTGATATGCATTTGTTTGCACCCTCCCTAAGTCCAGCAGCAAGTTCTGAA
>NC_136494.1:61406738-61519238 GCF_053919585.1 Euprymna scolopes | reverse complement strand
CCTGGGTCCATCTCTATGATTCAGAGATCAAAGCCCAGTCAATGCAGTGGAAGCACTTGGACTCACCGCCTCCAAAGAAGGCAAGGGCGCAGCCCTTCGCTGGCGAGGTCATGCTCACAGTCGTCTGGGACCAGGACGGAGTAGTGATGACAGATTTCCTGGCAAAGGGTACCACAATTACAGGAGCCTATTATGCTTCACTTTTGAGGAAATTAAGGGAGGCTATCAAAATCAAGAAGCGGGGCAACATCAGCAAAGGTACCCTCCTCCTGCAGAACAACGCTCCGGTCCACAACTCGCATGTCGCCAGATTAGAAACACGGGCGTGTGGTTATGAAATCCTTCCACATCCTCCTTACTCTCCTGACCTTGCACCCTCTGACTTTCAGCTCTTCCCAGTTATGAAGTTGTTTTTGAAAGGAAAGCGTTTCCGAGATGATGCAGCCTTCATTTTTGAAGTCACGTCGTGGTTGGAAGACCAACCTGGGGTGTTCTACAAAAACGGTTTCCAGAGCTGCATCAAACGAGTGGAGAAATGCATAACTCTGAGTGGTTCCTATGCAGAGAAAGACTAATAACTGCGCCAAGTTCTGTTGCTCTACTGCTATGGAAAGTGGGTCAGTAGTATTAGTTATTGCACGCCCCTCTTAAAGCTAATTATGTGTTATTCCTCTATAACAGCCATTCTACAACTATTCACTAGGAAAACTAATGGAATAAGATTAAATGATTTCAGTGGAAGGTACTATCGATTATAATAAAAATGACTCAAGGATAAATTTACTTCAAATATCCGTTCGACCTTTCCATCAATTTATCTTTATATTATTAACAGTTATTAATAATAGTTAATGAATCTTAATCACAACAAACACAAATCTGTGATTGTATTACAAAAAATAATATACAGAGTAAACATAATTAAGCCAGTATGATTTGATATATCAATACTATAGTTCAAATCTGATGTAAAGCTTAAGATTATCGTTTACCAGGTGCGTGTTTTACGAACATAAAACATTAACATAACATAATAACAGGAAAAAATATTACACATGCATTATACTTACTTATATGGCACCATGTGTCATTAACACCAGTCGCGCATGCATCATTTGGTATCAGTCTGACTGTGGCCGTTTTTCTTTGGCTCAAGTACGATTCTGTATTGTTCTACTATCTAATGGGGGCTATTTTCTTAGACTTTACCCTCTGTCTTTAAGAATGACTGAATGTATTCAAAAGGTTTGAGACGCCCCCCTATATACTTAGTGCCTCATGCATAAATTAAGTAGCACATTTTTCTGTGTGATTTATCCATAATATTTTTGTACAATCAATTTAACGGTTGAAGCTAAATAAGGATGGAAATAAACATACTTAGTTTCTGTATGAATATCGTTTAAACAGCGAATATAAACTAATGTGTACAATATTGCTTCCTCCTTCCTCAGTTATTTTGTTCGCTACGTTTTCTAAAGGCTAAATGCGATTTTAAAATAATAAACTGTTTCAGAAAAGACCAGACTTCGAAATATTATTTCAGAAAGGTCACTCAGCCAACCCTTGATTAGAATATGAGAACCCTTTTTTGTTGCAGCCTCGTTTTTGAATATCTTATATATAATCATTGTTGTAATAGTGTGAGAAATGGGCGTGTTGTGATTTCGACGTACAACTATTCTGAAAGAAGGAACAGCAACGTTACGTAAAAAAGGGAGCATTCAAAAGAAACACGGCAAAATGTCTGCCTGCCGAGAGGTACAGGATTGAGGTCGTAAATTGACGACAGTCTAACAATGTGATTTTATTATGCGTATTGAACTATATATTACTACATATTTTACTTTCTAAATATATTACTTTCTGAGGATTTACTTCCTGAATATTTATTAGTATTTATTAATTAATCTCATTTCGATTAGTTCGATAGTTAAAATACAATAGACACTATTTTTATAAAAAACTGTTCATGAATTTACTGCGTGTTATCAAGTTTTTTGTCGTCAGGTTAATGTTTTTGGCTACCAGAAAAATAATATTTGTTGATTATATATTGTTTTAATTCCATAGAATATATATGTGTCCTGCTAGTAATTATTCATTTTAATACGACTCAACGTTCAACAAAGCTCCATCATAAATATTCTTAATATGCAAGTTTTATTTGAAATAAAGATGTGTGTATTTACTGATGACAACACGCTCTAATCCAGTTAAATGGAGCTATTAACAATGACATATTGATATGCGATCAGAATGCGGAAGAATCAACCTTAATAGACGTTAGTGTGGCCAATGATGATGTGTTAAACACAGTTGAGAGGGAATAGAATACGAGATACTAAGATCTTATGTATGACATGGAAAGAAAATTAAATTTTAGGAAGATTATCTTTCCAATCACTGTTTAGCCAACCGGATTAATTAAAAAAAATAAATAAGCTACCTGGGAAATATATCTGGTTTAGAAAACTCAAGAGAGATACACAGATTTGCATTTCAAAGGAACAGTAAGAACCTTGAAAGATTCTGGGTTAGAATGTATTAGTCTGGTGCAAAAATACAGTCGTTTTTAGCGTTCAACTTCAAAAAATCATAACTTCTTTTCATAATAAACTTTATTAATCGAAATAAAAACCATGAGAATCGACCAATATTTGCTAACGAGAAGCAAGTTTATTCATCCCATTAGCAGGGAAACCGGAGTTCTTGAAGCGATGAAGTCAATGAAGTCCTATTCGGCATCATTTCGGCTTTTGAAGCAATTTTCACGCAGGAAGTTGTCGAGATGCTTGAAAAAGCGATGATCGGTAAGCGAGACGTCCGGTGAATATGGCCGATGAGGCAGAGTTCGTAGCCCAATTTGTTCAACTTTTGCAGGGTTTATTGAGAAACATGCGCACGAGAATAGTCTTGGAGGAGAATTGGTCCCTTCATATTGACTAATCTAGAGCACATACGTTAAAGCTTCTGGTGCATTTGAAACCAGTTGCAGACAACCAAACAGTAACCATAACCTCTGTTTTGGCGCAATTTCGGCTTCGGAAAGTGATATGGAGCTTCTCCAGCATCGAAGCACTGTGCCAAACGTGGCCGGTTGTCGTAGAAGATCTATTTTATCACAATCCGCCCGTGAATGGGTCGTTTTTGTTGCGCAGGTGTGTAAAAGACACTCCAAGAAGACGTATTTTTTTATTATTGTTCAATTCATGCGGCACCGATTTATCTAACTTTTTTGATCGACCTCGAGTTCAACAGCAACTTTCTCTCTAGTGTTGCGAGTATCGGCTTCAATTAAGGCTTTCAAATGTTCGTTATCAACCGCAGTCGGTCGGCTACAACCGTCTTCATCTTTCGGGCTCTCGTCACCAATGCGGAATGTCTTGAATCATTGTTGTGCCACACGTTCGTTAGTGGAACCTGGGCAAAACGCATCATTGATATAACGAGCAGTCTCGGCAGCTTTTCGGCCTAGTTTGAACTGAAACAAGAAAATCGTGCAGATTTTAATTTTGTACATGCTGTCGAAAAAATGAATGAGATTGAGAATGGTAACAAAAAATATGAATCGACAGAGCAAAACACGGGCTTTAAAATGATATAAACATGTCTAGATATATTGATGAATTAACACGGAAATCATATATAAAAATAACATATGTGAGAAAACGATATCGTTTTTGCACCAACCTAATATAATATAGTAATTGAATATTTTGAATCCAATAGAATGTCTCATATCTGGCTAGAACAAAACAATGTGAATATTAAAAAAATAGCCATGTGCTAAATCGAATATCCACACAGCACAGCTTTGGCTGAATTCTTGAAAACTCAACTCGACCCTGTAGTAAAATTGAGCCAACAATAGACGATCAATTTAATACTACCAAGATTACGTTCCTTTATTTTAGCAGCTATAAGAGCATTTTTCAACCTGCCATGCGAATAGCACCTTTTCAGCGAGTACAGATTTTTAGATCCTCCGCCTGAGATTCTGAAGCAAGATGATGACAATTGTAAAGCAGATGCTGCCTTATGTCATACAAAGATATACCTCTCTCTACCAGGAGTGAACACTTCTCACATCATATCTATCTATCTATCTATCTATCTATTATATAAAAGAAACATTGTGTGTGAGCTCCTTCGTAAGGGACTCGGAAACGGCTGGACCGATTTGTTTTATTTTCACACTAAAGTAATCGATGTGCTTTGGAGTGTTCTGACGTGGAGTTTGTATTGGGATACGTTTGATAAGTATCGAACATCGATAAGCGAAAAAATTCGACCAAAGGTTACATTTTTATACAATGTAAAACATAATCTTTTGAGCAGCATGATACTTTACTTTTGAACGTGTGATTTTCATTCAAGTAATTACGTTGAAATAATTTCATAAAATAAAAGTTTTTTTTTATAAGATAGGAACTTGTTCGAAATAAATGTTTCTGTTTAGAGCACAATTAAACCACGATACGTGTCGTTTGCATTTTCAACTTAAGTCAAGCCATTATTAACAGATAATTTTATAAAGTAAACAGTATATTTTCTACAGTATATTGTAGACTACAATTTATTGTGTGAACTCTCGAATTAGAGCAAGTAATCCATCAATTTCATTAGAAAATGAGTTGTTTCACCGATTTTTAGGAGAATAGTGCATGGCAGAGAGGTGTATTTATTGATCTTCTTTAAATCCCGGACAACGTCGAGTCACCCTGATAGTCTAATAAAAAACCTACCATTGTTCTGTCCACGGAATATTGGTGTCATAGCAAGGCTGGTGCAATAAAAACTAGTTCCTCCTACTTTGACATTGTACAAAAGAACATAATTGCTAATCTAACCTCTGCCGATCACTATTGCATTGTTGTGCTGTTGCATCCTTCTATTTGTTTTATTAGTACTTATATAGAATGTGTTTCAACAAACTTATTACATATCTACGCTCTCAGGATAAATACCTTTGAACCATGCGATTCGAAACAACAGCCCACGATTTTACTTTAGGAACATTTTCTACTTAGAGGTATGTTTCCTCGAACTGCTAGCCTTCTGGAATTTCCTCTCTTCTTTATGTTTCTTCGACGTACAACATGCAGAGTTTTAAATATAGTATGAACAAGCACCTTGCTACTCAACTAACAAGCGAGGTGGATTACTATACATCTGACCACTGTCTCAGTAGCATATTATGTTTCTGTAGCAACCTGGCTTTCTTTAGTTGAAGAAAATAAATAAATAAGTAGATAAAATAAATAAATAAATAAATAATAATAATAATAATAATAATAATAATAATAATAATAATAATAATAATAATAATAATAGCTTCAATGATACTAAACAAATTATTGCAAAAGTTTAAGAAAGAACGGAAATCCGAAGTAGGGAAGCATTTACTAGTAAAACCTTTAAAACCATACGAGTAGAATTAGGATCTTCGGAGGCTCTTTTCTATCCAAATACCAGTGACTACAAATAGTCGTTGCCAGTGAAGCATTAATGGTAAGCGGCTTTGGTGATAATGCACACGTTTGCAATGAGTATCGAAAAAGAAAACTGTGCGCAAAATTTTTGGGGGGTCTTGACGTTCAGATACCCGGGAACATCATTGTTTAATGTCAATGGGCAACCACTGATGGTTTCGTGACAACGTTTTGTGGGCACATAGTTAAACTAATAATAATACTTATACTATTACTATTACTACTACCTGTTCTCCTCCTCCTCCATCTACTACTACTACTACTACTACCACTACTACTACTACTACTACTACTACTACTACTAATAATAATAATAATAATAATAATAATTGTAATAATACAACCAAAAACCTGCCTAATGATAAGGTTCGAATAGATATGTTTGGATATGCCCTATATAACGTGCATCCGTTTAATCTTCATGTTCCTCGATGGACATGTTATTGCGGACGTAGCTTGACGAACAGACTTATAAATTCGCCGACACAGATAGATCGTTAAAACGATTCGTGGGCGCATCTTATGCAATCTCAGTAAAATATCAATTAGCAAAGATGAAGATGATGAATAATGAAGTTTCTCCCCTGCAATGTCACGATGATATGTTAGGAGACTCTTAGCATCTGATCGCTGATGTTAATTTGATGAGGCGAAAACACATTCGGTTTGTAACTCATCACAGCAAAGTGACAAAAACCAAATCAAAGAATCACGAAAAAATATAATTCTAAGAAATTCTGTCCTCTCTGAGAATAATTGTAAGGAAGTATTATTAGGATCAGCTTAATTAAAAGTGATCTCACTTCCACCGTGCATCTCGGCTAGAATTGTATTCAATAAACGGAAACAGCATGATTATAAAGAAACTTAACGGTGACGGTGCCTGTTATGCGTTTATAATAAAATCTGTCGGGTGGTGTTTAAACATTCACGATGACAGTTAACGCAGAGACGCTCTTAGAAACTGTTGTGGAGACGCTTACTAATTAACATAGGCGGGTGAGTGAGATATATAAAGGTATCAACCACCAATACCGGGGGGAGTCCGGCAACGAGCGTCAAATAGGCAAGACGCTTACGCTGCCTCCAGTAAGACATGCAACACGCCACCTGTCGGAATATCTCCAACTGAAGTATATCTGAGGACATGTAAATATGTATATAACTTTTCTTCCTAATATATTTTTGTATACCTTTACTTTCGTGTTCTTGTCAATTATTTGTGCAGACACAACAGAAACCCATTTCCGTTTTATGACGAATATGGTTTTAAAAAAAAGTCTCCCTTGAGCTTGGGGGTGTAGAAAAAAATAGAGCCTTATTTGCGCCTATATGCGACAGTTGTTAGATTGTGTTCAGTGAGCGGTTGATGCCAGTGAAGTCATTTATTGTCTAAAAATAGTTGTAACGTGTTGCTATATTTGGGCCGAGGCATCTCCGTTCCATTTGAAGGTTCTTGATAAGGTGCAGAAATTTTATTAGCTCCCCCTTTCATCTTCTATACATCCTCTCCCTCTCACAGACGTGATGTTGCAAGTCTCAGTCTTTTCTATAAATACTATTGTGGCATATGCTCTTCAGAATTGTCTGATCTGCTCCCTGCTTATTTTGTTGCAGCTTGTTCGTCTATTGGTCTCCATCAATTCACTTTTTTATTACCTCATCATAATACAACTTCCTATACCAGTAGCGTCTTTCCAAGAACTGCAGACTTTAGGAACTCTCTTCCTAATGACTGTTTCCTCCTATGTATTGCCTTAATCTTTCAATACTAAGACAAATAAACATCGCCTGTCTTTTCTCCTTTACTCAGCGTAATAATCTTAATCTAATAGGCCAAGAGAAAAACTAAAACTGTGCACTTCTCAAAATGATGATATCTTCATTGCATTCAATGATGATACCTTCATTGCATTCAATGGTGATACCTTCATTGCATTCAATGATGATACCTTCATTGCATTTAATGGTGATACCTTCATTGCATTCAATGATGATACCTTCATTGCATTCAATGGTGATACCTTCATTGCATTCAATGGTGATACCTTCATTGCATTCAATGGTGATACCTTCATTGCATTCAATGATGATACCTTCATTGTATTCAATCGTGATACCTTCATTGCATTCAATGGTGATACCTTCATTGCATTCAATGGTGATACCTTCATTGCATTCAATGGTGATACCTTCATTGCATTCAATGATGATACCTTCATTGCATTCCCTTGTATCTAGATGTGTGTAATGCTGTTTACTCATACTTTAGCCAAGTAAAAAAAATGTCAGTGAGACTACATTTAATTAGTGTTCATCTCAGTATGGAGTTGAGCATAGTTATCATTTTTCGTTTTAAACTTAATTTTCTGCATGCTTCTACAGTCGGAGAAGCAGAATACAGGGAAGGAATTCCAGGCTAGCATTTCCAGAGAAGAATCACTCAGAATTGAAAGTACTTCCTTCAATCACACAGACATAGAAAAATCCCACATCTCACTGTAGAATTACACTTTAATTCTGCATACATCTCTAAAAAGTTACTTCAAAACTGTTTGACATGCGAATAAATTATACTTTGGCCTCTACCTCTACCTTAGATGTTGCAATCTTGCGTTATGTTCTGGAGTAAGGTTGGGTTCTCTAAAATCGATTCAGTGATTAATGCCAGCTTATTCGGCGAACATCAAGTATTATAATGGCGAACTCATTTTTCTAAAAGTAGTAAATTATTTTGTATACAAACATTCCTCTTTATCTGTTGACAGCCACATAATTTGTATCCTATTTCACTAGTTATCCTCCACTTTTTGTCACTTACGGTTTCAGATCGGTTGTTTAAAGCGGTTAATCTTGTCCGATCATCTACAACATAATACA
This sequence comes from Euprymna scolopes, assembly GCF_053919585.1. Classification (NCBI taxonomy): domain Eukaryota; kingdom Metazoa; phylum Mollusca; class Cephalopoda; order Sepiida; family Sepiolidae; genus Euprymna; species Euprymna scolopes. The sequence goes on along the minus strand of NC_136494.1, from coordinate 61,510,863 downwards.
ATTGTAAAATTATATTACCGGTCAAAATAGTAAAATTTACTTGACCATGAGTACTAAAAATGAAACAAAGATTTTCATTTATTCGTTAAAAAAGTGTTTTTATGATAATTTTTTGTACACCAAACTAGTGGTATAAAACTCACGTGACAGGTTAAAAGAATTCAGTCATACAACATGTACACATTGAAATGCTGTGTTAGTTTCCTTTTTTACTTGGGAGTCGACGCTTATCAAGGGCCGCACGTCAGTATAAGATAAGTTTCAATAAGTGTTAGGTAGGCGGTGAAACAATAGAGTGATCATCAGTAATACTGGAACTTGTGCAGAGTTTAATACTATATGGAAGGCTCAATGAGAACATTACATTAGACTTAAAAACGATCATGTAATAGAAAGCTGGGAAGTAGCCATATACTATTGTCTTCCACGGCCGGACAGTTATCGGAGGATAACTTTGTTAATAGAATGTTCGTTTAGTTGTTCGCACCGATAGAGAATGAATCCACTGTTGACAGTTGTCTTGTACAGAATAATATAAACCTTGGTCTGATTGAGATAATGTATTGATCGGTTGTATAACATAATAAAATTGTGTTTAACGTCATTTCTATTATATGATGTAACTGGCATCATTTGTAAGCTGTCATAGTTGTGTCAACATTAAAAGGTAAGACACAAAGGATAAGTATATTCAAGTTCGATTCAACAAAACAGAATGATAGATAAACCTATGTGCAATAGATATCTCCGAATAAAGATGATTATCGTATCTAAGTGAAATGCCATAAAATGCCATATTTCATGTCTTATTTATATCAAAGTTCCTTTTTTCACATTAGGGATTTTACATTGTTTTTAAACTATCGTCGTGATATTTAAAATACTTTGTTTTCTTTATATCATCTTGGGTGCAACTATATAAAAAAAAACGGTTCTTCAAGATCATTTTACATGCAAACAGATGAATGGTTCATGTTCTTTCGTAGATATAAACACAATGTGATTGCTACCGGATCAGGCTTTTCGCTTGCCTTTAAGTATTTTAAACAGCATTTTATGAGCAGAAAATATATGTTTAAACTTAATATAAATTGATAATACGATAGAAATGGACAATTGATAATACGAATTTAATTGTAGAGTCAAAGAAGAAATACTTGAACATATCTACATATAATAGAAAGTAAATCTAAGGAAGATTTTCACGTTTCATTGACAAAATTTTTTTTTTCTTTTATGTAATATTTTTTTGCCTACAGTAAAAATGAATATGCGATTACACACATGATGTATTTAAGACCTCACGAGAAAGTGAGAATTAGAGACACTGAGAGAGAATGAGTTTATTTTTTAAGTAAAAGTTATCTCATATATTTTTGTTTGTGTCAAATTTACTCGAAAATTGTTCTCTTGGTTACACTTAACATATTGGAAGTGTTTTACGGCGGAGTTACTTCGATTAGTTGATTTAGGTTTACCTTAAAATTCACCATGTCTTTAAAATTGGTAAACATTGCAATTGATTTACCACGTGTTTAAAAGTAGGGAAACACTACTATTTATTATGCGAACTAATTACTACTTCCCCATGCAACGACGAACCGTTATGCTATGGTAACGTTAAAAAATAAATATTGAAAATTAGTTACTTTAGCTAAACATTTTTTGGCGTGTCATATTTTCAGTTGTAAAGTAAAGGGACTTAGTTTAAGGCTGTTGCGAATTGCAAGTGTGTTATGCATAACGTCTCTGCGAAAAGATGTTATGCAATTTATAATCAAATATGCAAATTCATTTTGAACATTTCCGGTGACGTCTACTTAAGATGTGTTCTTCAAACTATTTCGCGTTAAATAATAAATGTAGATTCTGGTTCAGCTGCAGTTGTTCGTATCAAGCAATTACCGATTTGAAAATCCTGAGAATAAGGTTACAGAATAATAATTATGGTATTGTGGCCATGGTTACATGGATTAATTTTTTTTATTGGCCAGAGAAACGTTTCAAAACGGAGCGATTTTTAAACATTCTGACATAGTCCCCAAATCAGAGTATTTATTTACTATATATATATATATATATATATATATATATATATATATATATATATATATATATATATATATATATATATATATATTCTTTTTTCTCCTATTGCTTACATTTCTTTTTTTTATTTCTTTTTACCCTCGCTATTAATTTCTCGTCTTTTGACTACGTTTTTAAACGATGTTTTCTTCCCCGTTGCCAACGTTTATCTTGAAAAGGGTTGGTTAAAAATGTCTCGATAGGGTCTTCTTTTCTACCCTACCCATTATTAATCATTTTTCTCTAATTTATGCTTAAGAGAAATATACTTTAGAAGTGTATTTTGAAAGTTTATTTTTAGTGTTTTTTGGACCTATTTCAATTATATGGAAGCCAGACGCGAACGCAGACACCACAATTTTATTATACCATACCTATTAAAGTTAAAACATACTTATCAAAGTATTCTTATGTACATTTACATCAAAAACACTTGTGAACGTTTTTTTAAATTTTTAAATTTCATATTTTCATACTTTGTGGACCAGGCGCGGACGAAGACCCCACAATTTTAATGAACCACCGTTCTGCCAGATCAAACATACCCATTCCTCTGTATCTATGTAATGATACATCTTCTATCATTATATGTAATCAGTTGTTTTTTTTAAATAGTGACCATATTCGTGACCAGACACACACACATACACACATACATTCAGCTTTATATATATATATATATATATATATATATATATATATATATATATATATATATAGTTACCCACATCACACAACATGGCCAATTATGAACAAACTTGGCATGACGATGGTCTTCCACCTAAGAATGGTCCACACCATTTTTCATGGTTACGGTCAAATGCCAAGATCATCGCGCATGTATATATACTCTCCTACACCCAACATCGCTGGAGCAATCATGGCTAAACCTGACATGATGATTTCAAAGTAAAATCATAAGGTTAAGTCGGGACATTGCAGTACAGCAATGTCCCGTGTGAAACTTGGATACCATTATATATATATATATATATATATATATATATATATATATATATATATATGAATATATATATATATATATAAAGGAGATTAGAACAATAGTCTAAAGAGCTGAGTGTATTTCAATGTAACAGTGAAATTACTAGTTTAATTAAAATACAGGAAAGAGAAAGTGCTCGTTGTAATTTAGATATATAATAAGCTCGATAGGTAAATATCCTAGAGCTAATGCAATATTAAGTAATGTGATTGATAATTTAAAATTTAAAAATCAAATTATAATTAAATTAAAAATCTGTTTCATAAGGAGGAACAACAACAAAATCAATTATCTGTACGATCGTTTCGGAAAACAATGCTTTTTATTGTGGTAGACACCAAGTTACGTACAATAATTACATATAGTTTTTTAATAAGCAAGGTCTCCTTGTCAGCAAATTTTGAAGGGTTTTTATTAAATTTAAAAGACACCATAAATAAATCTAGCATTAAAAGTAAGGCAGATGTATCTGAAAAAAATTGAAATAAAAGGTCTGGATTTACAATTTATAAGAAAATTAATATGGGTTAGAGATAGAAAAGAAATAGAGTAAAATATAGATTTGAATTTAAATTATAAGTTTGCTTTAAGTATCACATTTCAAATATATACATGCATATATATGAAAAAATAGACACACGTATATACATATACATAGATATACAGGTATATATATAAAAAATATAGAGAGAAATTACCTTTAAATTTTTCGCTTTTTGAAATCAGGAACTATGGTTAAAATACTCATTTGGATGTTTGCTATAGCTTTTTACCTTACTGAATGACGAATTTTAAAAGGGGGAGGGCGGCGCCCGTGCAATAAATTATTTCCGTTAGCCTACTTTTGATTTAAAGACGCTACGGTTTATATTTCGAATGTTGTTTGTGTAATTACATGTTGTAAGGGGAGACAATTTTCATATTTTCTTTACTTTTTTATTTAAAGAGTGTAAGGGGGATAATTAGTCTAACTTGATTTATTAAAAAAAATCGTAATCTATTTTTACTAATAAGTAATTTTTAATGATTTAAGGTGGTTTATATTTATTAAATTTAAACCAACGTTTATGACTGCATGTAAATATTAGTTCCTGTCTTGAATTTAATAGTGTGGTTGTATTTTTTATATCTTCATATTTTAAAATTTTTAGGGTCTCTTTTGTACATAGTGCACAAAATTTATCTCCTGGTTTATATGATTTGCAAGTCTCAATTATTCGCCATTTTAAGTTGAAAGAAATATTGTTATTTTTTAGTTGCCAAATATAGTTGGATAGAGTAGTTTGGTTTGACAGAGAGTTATTTTTAAAAGAATGTTTGTGCGTTGAAATTCTATGTTTTATTAGGCCAGATGTGGAACCAATATATATTACCTCTTGATTGCTGTGATTATTTTCCGTTAGGTCTATTGTTGGATTATTATGTGGTCGGTTGATTAGAAATTGATCGGTAGATTGGTTTAAGTTGGTGTTATTATTTAATCTGGTAGTTGAGTTATGGCTGTTAATAGGTTCATGTAGATTTGGAGTGGTTGATACTGTGCAGCTATAGATAACATTTTTAATTTTACGTGAGCCTTGTAGGGGACATTTACTTTTTCTTCTACAGTTACAGTCCGATATATTTTGTATAGTTGTATTTTGTAGCTTATTAATTTTCTTATTATTAGAGCGAATTATCTTTTGATGAAGGTTAGGCATAGTAGAGTAAGAGACTTTAATTGTGTTCTTATTGAAAATTTTATTATATCTATGGGGGGCTTTAAAGTTCTTATCTAATATTTTAAAAAATTCTCTGGCTATGTTTGTCTCTAGGTTTTTTGAATATAGGGGGTTGAACCATCAGGTCTCCTTATGTCTATTCTTACGTTTACGGGTTTTGGTTTGCTGTTTATTTGTATTATTATCTAATATTTGTGGTTTGGTTTTATCTTTTTTGTCTCTTGGTTATTTTTCTTAACCCGCATACGGGAAGACATTGCCATATTATATGTTATTACGCTCTTAATAGGTTTATTTTAAATGCAGTTTATGTTTCTATCATTTTTATTTATAAATTAAATTTGTGAATTATATCCCGAGTTTTTAAGGGCCTCATTGTAATATTTTTCATTTTTGATAAATATGGATTTAGTAGAAGACAGTCTAGAAATTCTTAAAGCGATATTGAGAACTATTGATTTCAATATTGATTTAGGGTGGTTTGATTGATTGTGGACATATAGTTGTGATTGGTTAGGTTTATGATAGGGTTCAAAGGTAGAATTCTCAAGATTTAAGGTTATGTCTAAGAAATTTATTTTATTTAATTTATTGCACGATTTTGTTGTTGTTCCTTCTTATGAAACCGATTTTTAATTTAATTATAATTTGATTTTTAAATTTTAAATTATCAATCACATTACTAAATATATATATATATATATATATAAGTGTAAATTCAGTTCTATCTAGAGGTAAAAGGATCATGTTTATTTTACTTTTATCTTCGACTTGGAAAAATGGAAATAGAAAGGAAAAGAACGATAGAAAAAGGAGAACAGCCGTTTAATAGAGGTGGTAATTATACAATACACATCACGCCTCTACAAAAGAAAGAGAAAGGGGAGAGACAATTTGTATAGTAACGAATAGTAGAATAGTCAGCGTTGTCAGCATGCGTTAGAAAGACGGTTAAATAGTGTACGTGTAACGATTGCCGGAACACGTAAGGAAGCGAAAAAATACGATGTTTACACGCCAACCAGAAGGGGAAAACTCATTACTTCCTGTTTTATCTCGACGACGACATACATGAAGAAGAAATAAAAAAAGAAGAGCTAATGAAAGGAAACAAATAAAGATTAATTCTAAGCCGGAGACCATAATAAAGAGAATCTACTGAAGATGCAGTTGAAACAAGGCCGATAACCATTATTCGTGTGCTCTTGTGTAATGAATGAATGCGTGAATGTAGGATTGACATGAAATTCTTAAAGATAAACTAAAATGACCGAAAAATGGGCGAAAAATTGCCCCAAAACGTTAACTTTTTCACTCCGAAATCGACAATTTTCCACAGTGCGGGGGAAGGGGGTCAACAAAAACGGTTTTCTCGTAACGATGCCCGATTCTACACATGCGTCAGATGACGACATGACGTCGTGACCTGATTTACTTTAAATAGTTGAAAAACTGAGTAAACTTCATCCCCGTCGTTTTAGCGCAATTGGTTAACGCGTTTGTTCATAATCTAAACGTTTTGGGTTCGAATCGTGGTGTGAGATGTTTTTTTTTTGTTTTTTCGATTTTTTAAATTTAAATATTGAACCCTGTATTATTTAAGCCATTTTTCACGTACGTTCGTTTTCCTGGTTTTTTCTTTTTTTTTTTTTTTTTACTTGGCTAATTCTTAGCGACACCCGGGTATCCACCGATTTTTTAAATTTTAATATCGAAACAGGCTCATTTAAGCAATTTTTTAACGTGTTCGTTTTCTGTTTTCAACGTTTGTGTGCCTTACGTTAGATTTTTTTGTGTTTTTTTTTGGATGTTTTCATTACCCCCCCCCCCGCTTAAATAAAACGTTGTTTTCTTTTCTTATTTCGCTTATAACAATGCTTACATCGTCGTCGTAACACTCGACGACTTTCAAACATCTTTCACTGACTCATCCTGGCTGGCCGATTATTTTTCAAACGTCGACTCAAGGCTTCGGGTTCCATCCTACCCCCGGTTTCTTTTTTATTTAACACCACACATACCTACAAATACCCGGGCAACGCCGGGTACCCCTCGCTTAAATAAATAAAAAGTAAATGACTTAGAATGACTTTAATGAACTTAAGAATGAATTAAATGACTTTAAGAAGGACTTGAATGCTTGAAAATAACTGGAATATTTCAAAAACAACTTGAATGATCTGGAGAATGACTTGAATGGCATTGAGACTGACTGGTTGTAAAGTTGGTGATCATTTTACATTAAATTAATATAGAAAAGTTATCCCCACTTTATATCACAAAGTTACAAACAAAAGTACAGTACAGCATGTAGTAAGAACAGATACTACACTTTGATCTTGGTCAAATGGACAAGAAGAGGGCGTTTATTTGCTCCCCAACCGAGTAAATTAGGCACAAGGCCGACTTTTAATGTGCGGAGTGAAGGGGAAATGGGGACCAATTCTCCGGGGAGTAGGGGAGCGGGATAGTGACAATTGATCTGAATGGTTGCCCCTACATTGACCAAGGTCTTATATGTGAGGTTGCCCTCACATATGGTCTTTGATCTTAACCAAAAAGGCCAAGCACAAAAGTGTTACCGACAGACCGACCGACAGACCGACCGACCGACGGAGTGACTTATAGAGTCGCTTGCACGCTACTAAAAACAAATGACTCGAAAAGTTTCGCTGCGTTTCCAAATGATACAACGCAAGGATCGAAAGAACGAATAACGAGGAAGAAGGAATGAAAGAAAAAACGATTCAAATTTTTTTTTTTTTTTGCTTATCGAAAAAACTGCTAAATTACGGACAGTAAAGATACCACATACGTAAAAAGAAACGGATCATGAGTTTATCCATTACGTTCCATCTCTTCTACTCAATTTCTAATATGTTCAGGGATTGGGGATGTTTATTGTTTATAGGAAGTTTTGGGGGATGTTTATTGTTTATTTGGATATACATTCCGCTTAGCATGCGTATACAATAGGTATAAAGGTTTTCATGCATATACATTTTTATTTTACATTTTTCCTCCTTCATTTCTCCTGGCTAATTTAGCTTTTAATTAATAAAAAATTATTGACTTTCTATTTAGTGTCGTCTAGTTATTTCCTTGTGTTTCTTCAGTCATACACATTTTACATGTGTCTTGAGAATGTTTATTCAAAATCCCTATGTATTCTCTTTTTTCGAGATTTTCATTTCTCATATATAATTTTGCGACCTCATTTTCTCGGCCTTTCTCAGCAGATTTCGAAGTGTTACACCATGAGATGCGCACACATAAGCTGTTAGAATGGATAAAAATTAATTTTAACTTAAAGTAAAATTCAAGCGAAAACAAATCGCACATACTACATGTAGTGCTCCGTATCTCAATGGTCAAATCTCAGACTATGGTCTATGTTGTTTTGGGTAAGATACTTAGTAAACTTAGCTAAGCTGAAGAGCTGTACATACAGCGAAACACGTGTAAGTAAATTACGACTTTATTTATATTTTAGTATGTGCACCACTAAAGAGGCAATGTATTGCAGACAATACATGTATTTCATCTCTCAATCACTGTGTGTGCCAATTATAATAATATAGCTTCATTAGCTGTCGCTGTCGTCAAACCCCAAACTAACAACTTTATAACCGTAGGATGTTTATCTATTTTAAATAACATACAATACCAGTTCAAGTGTTAATATAAATAAGACGCGGAGTTAAATAAATAACACGCACAGAAGTGCACGCGTATATAAATATATGTGTGTATATATATATATATATATAGAGCTAGTTAGTAATTTATAAAATATATATGGCTATTAAGCTAAACTGAATAGTATGCGTTTCATCCACTGTAGGATTCGTCAGGCTTATGCGCATAAGCCTGACGAATCCTACACTGGATGAAACGCATACTATTCAGTGTAGCTTAATCGCCATATATATTTTATAAATTACTATATATATATATATATATATATATATATATATAGATAGATAGATAGATACATAGATACATAGATACATAGATATATAGAGATATAGTTTATTAATTCTAATAGTGCTTGGATTAATACGCTAATCTTATCTACAAAGTTTACTAACTTTGTTCGATTTCTAGTTGACCTTTGTTTAGTAGTCGATATTATGTTAAGAATAGAAAAAATGTAATCGGTCGAACGACCCATTGAACTCGGATGAGATTGTTTTAATCGAAACAAGGTGAACTTTCAAAACAACTTAATAAGTTACTCCTTGCAGAATCAAAATGAAAAAAATAATCTTTCTGTTCAATATATTTCTCCGTTTTTACTGTCTAGTGATTTCCACGACTATGGGTAGAATTATATTAACACTTGAACTGGTATTGCATATTATTTAAAATAGATAAATACCCTACAGTTATAAAAGTTTGTAGAAATAGACACTTAACACTTAGTAACAGATATCATCACATACTATCACTATTAATCTGCAAACTTCTTCTAGGCTAGCTCTAACATCTATTAAGATTGACCACAGATAACACTACTAAAAAATGCAGATGGAAAAGAAAATTTAAAAAATAACTGAAAGCAAGTAATCGAGAAATATTTGATCGCAACGAGAAGTAGCTGACATGACGTTTTGGATTTGACTTCAGATCAAAAACGGTGATAACTTTTGATAGTTAAATGCGTCGACGAACGCGGGATTTTCTAAGTATAATTCTAAGCTAGCAAGATATGAGTGACGTACTAGCTAAATTTCAGGTAAGAGATAAGTAGAAAAATTATGTTGGATTTTATACCAAATGGAAAGATCATGTATGTGTGATTACATTGCTATTATAGTAACGTTATTAGAATATATTAGAAAAGCACCAGGAACATTAGCTCAAATTTCTACTACTACTACTACTACTACTACTACATCTAGTACTAGTATTACTTCTACTAATAGTATAAATGATAATAATATGTTCATCATTTAAAGAATTTTTTTACTAAATTTTAAACAAAAAGCATACGTGCTTTTGTATTCTCAGTTGTGTTTTCACCAAAATAAAACTAAAAAATATCAAGAAAATGTCACCAAATTTACTCTTTAAAATGTTAAACTTACTAGATTATAAATTAATCACAGTTATAGAAATAGATTGCTAATGTCGACAGATTTTCTATTTTTAGCACTAATTACGTCGTTTTGTGCCGTTACCCTTCGTGAAAGCAATTACTGGCAATATTTAGCAATTTATAATTGGATTCCATCCGCTAAAAATGCTATAAATGACACCGAATCATATGTCATATTTCGCTGTGTAATTGGGTAAATTTATGTTTGCTGACGTCACCTGGATGTTAATTATGTGCATGCCATTTTTAGTGGGGCAGATGAAAATCATTTGTTTTGATTACTCTTCCCGTAGTGTAATGTTGTTACGTGACGTTAGTACGCTATCGTGATGCTGGGAAAGCACAGGACGACACTATCAATTGATAGTGGGGTCATTCTCTCGAGATAGTTTTAGTGATAACTCACAAATAAACTCACATCTTCAATTTCACTCATTAGCCGGATTCTGCATTGAGTTACACTAGTGACAACGAATGACCTCGAGTATTTCAAATATTAATTAATTTATTTACAACCATTATCGCCATCATCCATGTTTTTCTAACATAAAAAAAAATCCGTTATGATTTGAGAACACAAAAAGTGAATTCACTATATAGTACTGTTTTGGGGCCTTGCAAACAATTGCCATAGTGGTCCAAATCGTTTTATCCTGATGGTCTTGTGTTAACCGTTTCTAATTTGCCAATTAATTATCTGCGTAAACATTACGTGAATTCTAGTGAGGAATGAACACTTGAACAAATAGAAATTGACATAAATAATGTGTTAATATATGTATATATGTATATATATGTATATATATATATATATATATATCTTCAGTCAGATACAAATTGAATAACACAAGATTTGTTCTACCTACAAAACTTTACTTATATTATAGTTTAATACTGTAATCAATATATATATATATGTATGTATATATATATATATATATATATATATATATATATATATATATATATATATATATATATTAGCTTTGAACAAGGTATCCAGAGACATAATTCATTAAGAGGAAAGCGACAATTCGTTAAGAAAAACGATTTAAAAGTAAATTACTATATTTATAAAAAAGCGATTATGTAAAAAAAGAACCTAAAATATACCCCGAGACGTATTTGAACCTATATATTGTCAAGAGAAAACATCGACGGTGACAATTAAGAAAAAAATGTGGTAAATAGCGTTTAAAAAATAAGTAGTTCTTTTCTTCTATTCTAACGTGGGGTGGGGAAATGGAAAATTAGACAAGGAAAAACAAATTTAATTGTCGCTAATATCAGGGTAAAAAAATAACACCCAAATCTCAAGCAGATATCGATAGAATGTAGGCAGATAATTCAATATACACATTCACACTATGTGTATAAGAAAAACAATATATATATATATATATATATATATATATATATATATATATATATATATTAGAGCTCCTTAGAAAATTCCAAATTGTGTGAGAGCTCTTTCTGCCTACAGAGCGAATGTTTACGCATCGTTACACACAAAGGTTTTAAAATATTTAGCAAATGTTTAGAGCGAGCCCTGTCCACGATACGAAAAATAGCATCCGAATAGGCATCTCCACACAATTTATTATCGAGCAAATGTTGCCCAATCGCCGGCTAAGGAATCAGTGAGTGCCCGGATGTGCTAAGTAAGCGTCCGAGCATATTCCTTAAACGCTCGGATGTGCTTGTCGATACGTTCTTATTAGACATACACGAATTGCGTAATCGTGCAGATATACGCTGGGCCAGTCTGACTCTCAGGCGTTTAAGAGTTCGACCCACATATTCAGCACCGCACTAACATTTGAATTCATAAATTACTAAACTTTTGTCCAGTGTGAGTAAAACATATTTCTGAAAAGCCGGGAAAGCCTTCTTGCTACCAAATACCATACGGAGTTGCACACTCGGGAAACCATTCTTAATGAGTATATCTGTTATCTTTTTCAGGTCAGCTTCTAATTTGCTGGCCCTGCAAATCATAAGCACACGGTTAATTAACGTTTTCATCAAGCTGATTTTCCTACTCATAGGGGAAAATGAGTCCTAACTGATATACAGGCCCGTAAACGTTGGTTTCCTGTATATTGTGGTAGAGAAATTGTTACCTGTATTTTCTAACAAAGCACCCAAGAAGAGAAGAGAGCTATTGTATTCCTCCTCCATAGTGAATTTTAAAGCTGGGTGGAGATTAATCAAATGCAGGAGTGATTCACTCACTTCATGGCGGGACTTGAAAATGACGAAGGTGTCATCAACGCATCGCCAATAACGAAAGGGTTTAGTAACCCGAGTGAATAACACAGATTCCTGGAAGCCTAGGAAGGTATTAGATAGGATAGCATCCAGAGGACTGCTCATTGCCACGCCATCATCCTGCTGGTACATTTCATTGTTGAAGCTGAAATTGACCGAGTTAATGGCCAGTTCAATAAGTTACAGTAAAATCTTCTCTGGAAAAGCAGGAGGGGTTAGTGTGCTACGATACACCATATCAGCACATATTTGAATTGTTTCATCGAGTGGAACATTCAAAAATAGGTTAATGGCATCAAAGGAACGAATGGAAATTAGTTTGACGACTACATTCTAGTTTACGCATGGCAGCGGCGAAGCAGAACAAGTTGGCAATACAATAACTTGACAATTTGTTCAGCACAGGGTCCTGGATTTCGGCCAGTCACTTTGCGAGTTCATGTTGAGCTGATCATATCATACATAAGATGGGACTTAAGGAGACAGCATCCTCATGGATGTTCGACAGCTCGTACATCCGTGGTCGCTGCAAATCTACGGGTCGGACCCTTTCATAAGTGTCCTTGCTGATAAATTTACTTTTATGCAATCGAAGAAAACGCCTTTGAAGTTTTACTTCAATACTCAAAGTGTTGTCCTTTGAAGTGTTTTTTTTTTTTTTTTTTTTTACAAAGGCATCACCACATTATCAAGGCCCAGAGGCCACTCAAGGATAAGGGTTAAAGAGTGTACAGTAGAAGTTGGTCAATATAGTAATCATTAGTAATGAAAATTTGGTAAATTTAACAACTTATATGGAACGGCTCATCAAGAACTTATTTACTTTAGACTTGAACAAAACCATATTGTAGTCAGCCGGAAAGCAGGAAAACGGAAGACAATTCCACAGGCGTGCAGTTCTAAGAAAGAAGCTTTGTTCATGGAATCTACGTTTAGGTTTAGGCACAGATAAAGAGTGGGGGAAATTATTGATAGTGTTTACAGCTAGACGAGTGTTTCTTGTGAAAGTTTGGCGAGGGGGGACCATAGATTGAAGCTCAGTTGAACACTTTCCATGAAAATAACGATACATCAGAGACAAACTCGCAACATCTCTTCTGTGAGATAGAGGTTGCAAGGAGGAGAAAAGGACATCTCCTACGAGGCTACGAAGTCTATTTTGAACTCTATCAAGGCAGGACAAGTTCTTTCTAGCAGCTCCTGCCCAGATGTGGCAACAGTATTCCATCCTTGGACGTACCTGGCTCCTATATAGATAGAGAATAGCATCAGCAGTGAGATATCTACTGGATCGATAGAAAGATCCCACCATTTTTCCAGCGGCCTTGGCAACAGATTTGATATACGTGTTCCATTTAAGATCAGGAGTAATGGTCAAGCCCAGAAGCTTGTCAAAACTTGAGGCCTCCTGAAGACGAGAGCCATTCATTTCAATTGATGACAAATGTGGATTAGAATGTTGATGATGTAAAGAGAGAAGCTTGGTTTTAGATGCATTAAAAGTAACCAGCCACTCCTTTCCCCATTGTACTACGTGCTCAAGATCAGAGGAGAGAGAATTGGAGAGAACTTGCTCGTTTACTGTCTTAGATGTGGTACCATAAATGGTAGTGTCGTCAGCATAAATGTCTACAAATGATGTAAGGATATGATTTGGAAGATCATTAATGTAGATCAGGAAAAGAGTTGGGCCCAGGATGGATCCCTGAGGGACACCGGCATTAATATTGTGAGCTTCTGATTTTTGCCCCTCAACTACTACTCTTATGAATCTATCAGAAAGAAATGATTTAATAATTGAGAAGACTTTTCCAGCTATACCATAGCTAGCGATCTTATGAAGTAAACCTTTATGCCATACCCTATCAAAGGCTTTAGATATGTCAAGAGCAATTGCCCTAGAAAGATTGCCACCGTCGAGAGATTTGCTAATCCTATGCGATATAACTGTAAGGACATCTGCTGTAGATCTAGCAGAACGGAAACCATATTGAGTGTCACTAAGAAGGTTATTTTTGTTGAGATGTTTGATTACTTCTGTATTTAATACAGATTCTAGCAACTTACTCATGACGCACAGGAGACTTATTGGCCTGTACTGAGAGGGGGATGAGCGATCACCTGAATTCTTAAATACAGGGCATACTGATGAGATTTTCCAGGGAGATGGGAAACAATTCTCCTTAAGACAACGTTTAAACAGTTTTGTAAGTATGGGCGCTAGTTCAGGTTGAAGTTTTTTGAGTACTATAATTGGAATACCATCAGGGCCAGTTGCTTTACTGGAATCAAGGTTTTTGATTAGCTTGGCAACATCACGTACAGATATACGTATATCACATAGCGTGTTTTCTGATACAAGAGGAAATAATGGGGGTTGGCGGTCTTGGTCGCAAAGGGTAGAATTAGCTGCAAAGTTCTTGACAAAGAGTTTGGCTTTGTCTGATGCTGACGAGATTACCTCAGATCCATTGATAATAGTTGGGATGGAGCACACGCTTCTGTTCAGGATTCTGTTTGCTATTTGCCAAAACTGGTGGGAACCAAGCCGCTGCTCAGCTACTTTGGACTTAACAGATTGAGCATACAACTCTCTTGCGTTCCTTATTACTTTCTTACAATGGTTGCTGGCAGTCCTGAAAACGGTTTTAGTTTCCATACATCTATTACGTTTGAAGCAGTGGAAAAAGTGATTTCTGTGCGCAATGGCAGCAGCACATTCTGGAGAGAACCATGGCTGGCTGTTAGGTTTTTGCTGAAATTTTTTAAAGGGTATAAAACGGTCAATACCTACAATTAACCATTCCGTCAGGTCTAATACTATAGAGGACACATCCTTTTTAAACATGGATTGCAGAGGTAGATCAGATATAAATGTACGGAAGCTATCCCAGTCAGCCTTAGTGTATCGATATACTGTACGATGGAGAGGTACGTCTGGGGACTTATTACATTTCATTTTTATCTTAATTGATACAACAGAGTGGTCGGAAGATCCAAGAGGCGACAGAACAGAAACTGAACATAGTTCAGGGCAAGTTGTGAGAAAAAGGTCTAGTAGGCTCGCATACTGGCCGTCATTATCGGGCACACGGGTAGGTTCCTGAACAATCTGAGTGAGGTCATAGGCAATGGAGAAATCATGACAGAACCTCCCCTCATCATCGGTCTTGTTTGAGTGGGTCAACCATTCGACGTTGTGAACATTGAAGTCTCCACATACGTGAATGTTAGCTGAAGGATAAGTAGAAAGGACTTGGTCAATTTTCTCAGATATGCTTTGAAAGATAGTAACTCCGCTGTTGTGGGGGCGATAGAGAGTAAATATAAATGCAGTAGTGTGAGCTAAAGCAACCCGGAAGCACATATAAGGTAAGTTAGGATCTTCCCTGGAGATGTCCCTCCCACATGGAAAGCTATCTTTAATATAGGCACATATTCCATGCCCATGGCGATCTTGGGGGTCAGATTTAGAAGTTAAGTTAGAGTATCCTGTAATTGCAAACTCATCAAGGGAAATAGCCTGTCCAATGCCAGTTTCACTTAAAAATAAAAGGTCTGGTTTAGTCTCCTGTAATTGGGTTTCAACCTCTGGAAGGTTAGAACGTAGACCCCTGATGTTGGAGAAGGAAACATGGTAGTAGGGGTCTACGTTGGAAGTTGGAGAACCGGGTTTAATCGTGTATTTTTTCTTGAAACTTGTCATGATGAAATTTTGGAATTTGTGGACTAGGTCGACAGATTTACTTAGAGCAGGACAGAGAGGGGAAACTAAGAGAGAAAAAGAAACGAAGAATTTTTTTTTTTTTTTTGTACCACATGATAAGGTAAAGCCGTAACAATTACCCACTAGTATGGCATCGAGAGGCCCCACCAGAAGCTACTGCATGGTCCAGATTCCATTCACCAAATGGCAATACAGCAGCCCCAGTACTTTGCACCTGCTGATAGGACAGCCTCCTTAGTGGTTAATCCAAGGTTCGGGTCCCTGACTATCAGGCGGATAACGTCAGCCCAGACAAAACGTTTACCTCCAGCACCCTTACTAGTGACATGGCTACAAGGATAGACATAGAAACAGAAAATTTCCACCAACTCTGCCAACTGTTCGCGCAAAAATACTGCCAACCTAGAAAACAGTCATCTAGCTTCTAAAATTTTGGACTATCAATGAGAATATTTAGCATGTTCTGGGTGTAATTATTGCAATTGAGAATGACCACACCGGCACCCTTATCCGGTTTAGTAATATAAATATCCCTATTAGACTTTAAATGGTTGGCGGCCTCATAATGAATCTTGTTCCATACACATTATTTTGTGTTGATAGAAGAATTGGCACAACTGTATGCGAGGTTAGCTAACTTTGCCTTCATATAGAGGACATCCTCATTTGACCTTGGCTCTTGGTGTTTGAGCTGAGAATGTAGCACCTCAAATTCGGCAAAAATATTCTCCTTATCAATGCGAAGTGAGGGATGCTCACAGCCAAAATCATATATATATATATATATATATATATATATATATATATATATATATATATACTCATATTACTTGTAGATATTTCTTACTTAATAAATAAGAATGAGTCTATAATTGTGTATAAATTTTCTATCGGAAGTTGTGTTGTTTATTGTATAGAAGATCGCTAGATTGCTAAACACTGTATTGACCTAGGCTCTTGGTGTTTGAGCTGAGAATGTAGCACCTCGAATTCGGCAAAAATATTCTCCTTATTAATGCGAAATGGAGGGATACTCACAGCCAAAATCATATATATATATATGTATATATATATATATATATATATATATATATATATATATATACTCCTATTACTTGTGGATATTTCTTACCTAATAAATAAGAATGAGTCCATAATTGCGTATAAATTTTCTATTGGAAGTTGTGTTGCTTATTGTATAGAAGATCGCTAGATTGCTAAACACTGTATTGATATGAATAATAAAGGGATGAAGAGAGCAGTTGAAATAAAATAATGTTAAGCGGAGTAAAGGAGTAACCAAAAGCTTAGAAAAAAAGTTTATCACTGGTTAAAGCGCATTTAAAACTTTGTTTCTTTATTGATGTTTAGGTATAAATTGTTCTCCACGCTGATATGATAAACGTACGTGATAGCAATTAATTTGATCGTCTAAACGAAATAGGGTTAATACTGATATTTCCGGGTTTTTCGGTTTTTTTTTGAGAGATTATGACTGAAAATTATGGAAATAATCCAAAATAAAATAAAATCCATAGACATTCAAGAATAAGTTGCTCTATAGATGTTGGGTAACTTTCGGGGTAAACGTTTTCTTGAAATATAAATATTCGATAAATTTTACTAATTTTGCATAACTTTTACTAAGGAATTTGCACGTGTTTTATCAGAATAAAAAATCTGAATGCAAATAAATCCAATATATATATATTAGAATTTCGCAATAACCAAGATAGAGATATATTACAACAGGTTTATCATGAGATTATCTCTTCAGTGTTACAATCGTTTTTATTGCACAAGTTTAAACATTGCTTAGCTTTACAGATATTCCAAAATGACTAATCATCAGGTATAAAAGACAATTGTAATACATATAAAATATAATGGCAAGCTGTTTAATCGGTTTGGCTCGGAAATTACAGCTGACAAGGGGTCAAATTTCAAAAGATTTTACCTTTGCGGTGTCTAGAAAATTACTCAGCCAATTTTGGGTCTAAACATTTGAAATTTGTACATACGGGTATGTAGACATGCGGCAAGCATTTTAATTAGTTTTGGGGGCGACAATTTTGCTGCCAAAAGTCAAAGTTGAAAGAGTTTACCTTTGCAGATTCTATCACATTTCCTCTGAGTTTTGAGTCTAAAGACTTGAAATTTTCGACATAGGTAACTTGAACATGAGTAAACTTTGTATTTTGATTTGAGACCAAAATAATAAATGTTAAAGAATCAAAATTTTGGTCAAAGTTAAGAAAAATTGACCTCTGCGGTTTCTACGAAATTACTCAGACAAATTTCGGTCTAAACATTTGACATCTTACATAAAGTGTATTCAAACGTAGGGTAAGTCATGAATAGTGCAAAGCTGAACTGCTAGTAATCTAATAAACATAATTAACAAAACTACGGAGATTCTTTAAAAGACTAAGCTATAATGAAGTATAAGTATTAACTCAAAAAGAGACAAGATAACATTTTAGATTAGGAATTGAATATGAATTTAATTTGAATGGAATCTAATGTTAGCTCAAGGAGATGCTCTTTGGGTTCTTATAAAGAAGCAAACTGAAATAAAAACAACTATTATGTATCTTTATATAAAGCGTTAAAGCTAAATTATTTATTTGTTTATGTATTTTGTTAACAAAATTAATTAATAGCTGATCTTTGTTAATTGTTGTCAGTTTTAAACCGTATATGTCCAAATGTTTGCTATATTTATTTTACTTTAGTTTTGGATAAAGATAGTAAAACAGATAAACTCTTCGTAAAACATTCAAATATTTCTAACTTTGTGTAATTTTAATAATAGATAGTCGATATCAATTAATACATGTTCTCAAAATGTTGGTTTAATTGTTTAATTGATGTTTTGTTTATGTTTGAAATATATGTGATGATGCATAAATTTATATAATGTGGCATTTGAGAAAATTAATATATATATATATATTATTTGCATTGGATTTTTTCTATAGGTTTTAGACAACACTAAACCAATTGTGTCTGATTTCTGATGACATCTAAAGCTTAGTGATTGAATTGAAGATATTTTCGAGAATCTAATTAATGTAATATAATTTAATTTATATTACAATACGAAATATTAACATCAGTTCTAGTGTTATTCTATATCAGTATTAGTCACTGCAAAAAGGGTGCAAACGTAAATTTGTCCTCTCCTTGGGACGGATATTCCTCTATGCTAATATATAAGCGATACACTTTTTAAAGAAAGGAGGCTAAACTTAAACGATTATTCTTTCTTTCCAGTTCAGTACATCGAGTGCAAACCTCTTGTTGAGGACATTGTGTCAAACAATAAATCTCATTTTGTGGCGTAAGATAAAACGAAGTTCAACTTCTCGATGTCGAATATCGCATGGAATGGAATCGTTTATTAGTTTCTATCGATGATGAAATGTGAAGATTGTTCGATCCTAATTTTCCAGCCAGTTGATCTCTTGTGATTGCATTATTCATGTCTTGATTAGTTTAGAGTGTGTAATTTCGGATGAATTGTTAGCTAGTCTTAAATCATTTCATTGAATAAACAAAGAAGATCTAGAGAGATGAACAATATTACTCGGTGTTTCATTCGAGAGGAATCAAGATTAATCCCAGCGAAAATATTTGCTTATTTTGGATAATTCATTAAAACAAATGCGTTTAATAATATTGTTTTCCTTTCCTTGCATCTGTATTTACCTACCTCCCCACGAGGCCAACATTAGACACAACGTCTTTTTTTAATGTCGGATAAATGCAGCTCCCTTAAAAGATATATTTGGAATTTAGACACAAAAAAACTACCAAATCTGACCTTTTCTCTTACTAAATTCTATAGCTCACTATCATCCTCTTCTAATGCGCGCAGATTGATGTCGCGTTTTTGATATACCACCCTCGCTTCCGTTACCCTCGTTCTCTTTCTCATAATAATAGTTCAAGGTAATAATGTAAAATTGTAATTCTGTTAGAATAGTCAATTATATTCCAAGAGTAAGGAATAATGATATCATTTAAACTGCAGAGAGTAAGGGTCTTGTGCTACAAGATAAGTCTGTCTAAAGTTACGGGTTCCTGGTCTAGAATGCATAAAACATTAGTGTGCTATTTTCCCTTTGTAAATATCAATCATACTCTACAACGTCTAAAGCCATATCATTAATTTTTCTGCTACAAAACAATAAAACAAAAACAGGAATAAATATTTGAATATATGAGGAACTTTGGCATACGAAATTTTACCAAAAGGATCTGTATAGCGTAAAAATGTGTTTACTCTTGCGTCTTAATTAACTCGCCTTCCCAGAAGACCAACTTTAGACAAAAGGTAAATTTTATTTATTGTGAGAAAAATATAACTAGACTAGCAGTAACATTCTGGATTTGGACAAAAATCGTTACTTCATTTGAGAAAGTATGCCTTTTTATTGACCGAATACAACCATTATTAATTTTTTCTCGCTATTCGAAGGATGAGAACTGATTTTGTTTGGTTGCATCCGCATTAACGACAACTCATTTTTTTATCTTGCATACTACCGAGAAGTATCTATACGTACTATACCTCTTTTCTCATCTGCATGCTTTTGCTCTCAGAATTTGTTTTTCAGTTATTCATTGAATAGCTGGTTCAACCCCTAATACTTTACATTTCGATGTGTGTATGTAGACACACATATATATATATATATATATATATATATATATATATATATATATATATATATATATATATGGGTGTGTGTGTATGCGTGTGTACATGTGTATACCTACTTTACTTAAACTGATTAAAATGCGTGAATCCCTGTATAGGCTTCATGTGATTGTTTTAATACACGAAAAATATAACTTTCTTTTCGAAAGGAGATACTCTAGATAATGAACTAAATACCACAATTTAGCAAGAACATGTTTCAATAATCGAGGACATAACATATAGAATACTGCAACCATAAGTCCAAAAGTTGAGGGTTATTGACACCTGTCCACATTTTGTGAGTTCAGTGAAGCTTATATTTCATTCAGCTAACTTTCTCTCCAGATATCGACAACTGTATATATATGTATATATATATATATATATATATATATATATATATACATATATATAGAGATAAAAAGGTACACACACATATACATATATATGTATATATATATATATATATATGTATAAAAAAAACTGCCGACACTCGTCTTGCAACGAACCTAATCAACGTGTGTTGGTATTAAACTTTTGTTAAATTTGTTATATAAAATATATGCTGAGACAGATACGCCGATGCAAAACATAAGACCACATCTATTCTAAATATCTATAAAACTGAGAATGTGTTCGAAGAGAATTCTCAACGCATATACAAAACGAGATTTTGATCTACAAACTTGAAATTTGGTATAAAGGGCATTCAGGAATGTGGAAAAACTATTTTTTTTTTCTGGGAACAGGTTGCTAGATGGTCGGAATTGAAAATTCGAAACGTGGGGTCATAACTTTTTTCCAACTGTTTCACGTATGCAAATGACGGAATCGTTCACGTGCAGAAACCATATGTAAAGAATAAGTAGCTCTCAAAACACTTTCCAAAGATCAAGCTGGCCGAATGGTTGACTTGCTGTCTTTAAGTTTGGGTTTTGAGCTCAGCTCGAGTATTTTTTTTACTTACAAGAAGTGAACTGTGGAGAAATACATATTATTTGAATATTATGTATGATATTTGCATATTATGCATGACACTTGCATATTATGCACGATACTTGCATATTATTCATGGTACTTGCATATTATGCATGACACTTGCATATTATTCCTGATACTTGCATATTGTGCCTGATACATGCATAGTATGCATGATACTTGCATATTATGCATGATACTTGCATATTATGAATGATAATTGCATATTATGCATGACACTTGCATATTATGAATGATACTTGCATATTATGCATGATACTTGCATATTATGAATGATACTAGCATATTATGCATGATACTTGCATATTATGCATGATAATTGCATATTATGAATGATAATTGCATATTATGAATGATAATTGCATATTATGCATGACACTTGCATATTATGAATGATACTTTCATATTATGCATGATACTTGCATATTATGCATGATAATTGCATATTATCAATGATAATTGCATATTATGAATGATAATTGCATATTATGCATGACACTTGCATATTATGAATGATACTTGCATATTATGCATGATACTTTCATATTATGAATGATAATTGCATATTATGCATGATAATTGCATATTATGAATGATAATTGCATATTATGAATGATAATTGCATATTATGCATGATACTTGCATATTATGAATGATACTTGCATATTATGCATGATACTTTCATATTATGCATGATAATTGCATATTATGCATGATAATTGCATATTATGAATGATAATTGGATATTATGCATGATACTTGCATATTAGGCATGATACTTGCATATTAGGCATGCTACTTGCATATTAGGCATAATACTTGCCTATTATGCATAATACTTGAATATTATGAATGATATATCAATTTTATTCATGATACTCGCATATTATGCATGATACTTGTATAGTATGCCCGATACATGCATATTATGCACGATATTTGCATATTATGCATGATATTTCAATATTATTCTTGATACTCGCATATTACGCATAATACTTGCATATTATGCATGATATTTTCATATTATGCATGCTATTTGCATATTGGCACAATACTTGCATATTATGAATGATAATTGCATATTATGCATGATATTTGCATATTATGTATTGTACTTGGATATTATGCATAATATTGCATAATATGCATGATATTAGCATATTATGTACGATACTTTCATATCATTACTGATACCTGCATATTATGCATGATACTAGTATATTATGCCTGATACCTGCATATTATGCATGATACTAGTATATTATGTCTGATACATGCATATTATGCATGATATTTGCATACGTTTCATATTACTTGCCTATTTTGCATGATACATGCATATTATGCATGATATTTGCACATTATGCATAATACTTGCATATTATGCATGGTACTTGCACATTATGCATAACACATGTATATTATGCATAATATATGCATACTGTGTAAGATGCTTGCATAGAAATGCCTTTGATTCTGCATGAATATAAACGTAATATTCATGCGTATTTCACGATTGGGAAACGCCGGGCGGTCTGCTAGAACATAAGAAATAAATCGATACCTAATCAAAAACGAGTGTAATAAAGTGATTACTTTTGTTTTTCTCTGGTCTTTAAGGTGCGATTTTAGTTGTCTATTTTGTGCAAATTATGAAAACAAAAAGAAATTATTATTCTTTTTTTGGATTTTTTAAAATAATAAATCATTTATATCTAATCATGTCCGATTAAATAGGTGTGTTTCTGTTATATTATTTTTCTTAAATTATTGCTAACACCAATTTTAGTTAATAGAGAAATTAAGATTTGTTTTTAGATCTCCGTATTATTTTTTGAATTTTTTGTCGCTTTCATACATGTAAAGGGATGGCACTTTCTTTTAATTTTCCGTGGACTTCACTCATTTATTCAGTTTATATAGCTTTCACTTATACAGTATATCGAAATTTATCCAATCTGTTTTACTCTCTCTCTCTCTCTCTCTTGTGTTCTCCTACACATACACATTATTTGCTGTCAATTTCTCTGTCTTTCAGTATGTGTATATCATTCTATATAATTTAATTCAGTTTTTTCTTCGTTTAGGTCTTATATATTAAAATGCATCCCTTTTTCTCCTTACCTGCTCATTTTTATAACACATACTTTTTTATGAAAAATCTATGTTTTTTTTAAATCTCCTGTTGTATGGGTGCATGTCTTCTCTCTCATTTTCTCTCTCTTCTCCTATCTTCCGCTAGTTTAATTTTTGATATCACTATGCATACTCTATAATTATATTCCCTCCATCTTTACCTTCACTATCTCTCTTTCTCCAATACTCTGTGACGATCGCTCTTAATCTCTTTTTTTTCTTGCACTTTCCTTATATTCAAATAGATTTGTTTCATGCCACATTTATTAACATTGTTATTATTTCTCTCTCAATCTCTTATTGAATTTCTTGCATGATCTCTCATTCACTCTGTCTATATTTTTCTCGCGCAACCTACATGCATCTCTATCTGACCTCCACCCCGTCTCTCTCATAAAATTCAAATTTTTCTTAGCCGATACACAAGTTATTCAAATTTCACTTATTCAGCAGCTTAAGATATGTTATTTCATTATCGAGGACTTTTTCGAAAGAATCATGTTTTGTATCATTGAAATATAACAAAAAGGAGGGAGAACAAACAAGTTCATCAGCACTTTTTTATTCTTAAATTTCCTACTTATTCGAAAATCTCTATATAAAGAAAACAGTAGACCTATGTCTGCATGAGAGTGTTTAGCCGATAAATTCTAAAACTACTGGTCACATAACACTGAAATAAACTAGACATGGTAATTATTCATCAAATATGATTTCTAGAGGATAAAATCTTTCTTTGGATTGAGAAATAGCGAGTAGAGAAATACGTCGGCAAGTTGAAATGCAAAATGTTATTCTCAACTTCCTGACTTTTTTTTAGTTTTACGCGACACAAATTAAATCATAACTAGAATTGATAAAGTTTTAAATATTTCTTATATATCTATTGTTTGTTCAAACAGTAGCGAACGCAGCAGGAGGGCTAGCTGTTCTGGCTTCGATTCTAAGACAAAGAAAGGCAAATGTAAAAGCCTCGTTTGTTAGTTTTTTAAAGACATTTTACGAAGCCAAATCAACTCGGATGTATGATCAACAACTATCATCCCGGATACGTACATGCGGCTCGCGAATGTAGTCAACTCCTTACAACTGTAGATAATAAGAAAATATAAGCAATGCCATTTTAAATTTGACAATATTTCTCATTCCGAAAGACACAATATATACTCTATCGAGAACAAACCAACTATTATTTTTTAGATATGAAAGTCATTCCAAATATAAGACCTTTTTTTCACTCCAAAATTAAAACTTTGAAGAGCTATGAACACGTGAGTGGCACCATTAAAATGAGTGGCATTTTCTGCTTCAGAATGTATTTTACTATATAGTCACCGCCATTGTCAATGCACTTTTTTAAGCCTCTTTTTAAGCCTCGGTCGTAAATATAATGACCCCTCTTTATCACTCACATCTCTGTTTCCACTCTGAAATCTACGAACGTATTCCCTTACGATGAGTACATCAATTGTATCGGCTTCGTAAACGGTTTACAGGTGCCGGCGAATTTTCATCGGTCCAATTTTTTGTGAAAGATATTCAATTTCTGCTACTGACGTAAGTCAATGACAGGATTTGCCTTCTTAGAGTCTCACAGTGTAAATATCAGTAACAAATGGACGAAACTTTCAATCATCATAACAGAGCAATTTGCAATAGCTTCTGGTTTATTCAAGTGGAATAAAAATAAAAGTCATCCAATTTGGAACACTCCCTCGTATGAAAAAAAGAGCACTAATCTAAAATGCCTGCAAAAGGCAATAATTTCTTTCTAAAAAGTAATGCATTTATTAGTATAATTTATTATTGTTTTTAATACAGTAATTTTTTACACACCTCTATTTCTATACCGTTTGTAGCTTCATCATTTTCTATTAACCATGATGAGAAGAACATATTTTTTATTCTAATTTGCTCGCTTACATATCCAAATTATTACCTTTCGGAATTATGAAGATGAGGATTCATATCTTCTGTTATTTGGAATATTCTGACATCTGGATGTTATTCTCACTGCGTTTGAGCTGATGTAACTTCCGGCCTTCTTAGATGCGTCTTATCAACTTGGGAAATATTATATTTATCTCGGTGTTTTGCAAACTGCTAAGTATTAATCAGTTCTAAATAACAGTCGTCTAAAATATAAAGGTTCAATCATTATTACGGGCAATATTAAGAATACAATTACAAAATATTGGAAATTTCTACAGTACTAGCTGACGTAAAGGAGACCAAGCTGTTATCATAGATTAAATCAAAATAACCCGTTCGAAATTTTGTATATAATTCCATGTCTGACATAAATCCTCGAGTTAAATAAGTAGGTCGGAGGTTTCCTGTGCCAAAAGTGAGAACAACCTCCTAGATAAGAATGATAATTCAAATATTTGGAATAATACATATCCCAAATAGTCAATTATACGACATCATTTATATAAACTGTGTCGATAATGTAACTCACAAAACAAGCAAACACGGCATTACAATTGAATAAAGGTATAATTGAAAAATATTGTTGTGAATGGATATTACTTTTGTATAAATACAGAGTATTAATTCATTATGCTATTTCTAAAAAGTACCTTTTAATATTGTCGCATGAGCAGCATGTTTGAACTTGAAGGGGTTAATGACTGCCCATTTAATATCCTATGGAATATTAAACATTTTGATTTTAAATCTTAAATAAAAGAAACCGCTGGAAAAGGCCATTAATCAAGTTGAATGAGTGCTTTTTAGCTTTAAAGGTAAATAAATATTTTTAAGAAAAGAAATATATATTTTGTTTGGCTTTCTTAAATATAATATTCAAATAAAAGTAAACCTTTTTTGTAACTGAATTCGCACATTTTATAGGGAAAAATAGTTAATGATTCAAGAAATATACGTCTTCGATTTACGGGAAACTCAACTGGATGAGATAGAAATTAATGCTGTCCGTCCGAGTGGATCATATATGTTGTCATGTTCTAGTTTGTAAGATTATTTTTTTAATAATTGATAATAAGATATACACACACCTCAGTTTATTATGGAGACTGTCTCATCATACCTTACTACGTCACGTAGCGGTTTTGAATAGTGTCTCCTGGTGTGTTATATAACAAAGCTGTTCGTTCCTTAACTCACCAGGTTTATTTTGATATCGCTTAAAATATCCTTTAGCCGAAGCAATGTAGTAGATACACAGCCTTTTTTATAGTAAATGAACAATATTATTATTTATTTTATAGTAAATGAACAATATTATTATTTATTTTATAGTAAATGAACAATATTATTATTTATTTTATAGTAAAAGAACAATATAATATATGAGCTGTTATCGAGTCATGGTTTGCAGTAAGTAACACTCGGTTAAAAATAAAAACGGAAAAGGGAAAAATATACTTAAGTAAATGAAGGAAAACGATTCTTTATTATTAATTGTTAGAAAGATAGCTCGCTATTCCTGGTCATACCACTCGTTCCCGCTTAACGTTGCTTTTAAGAATGACGTTTATAGTCGACAGAAAAAAATCCTTACCTTTCCCCTAGCATTGACTTCTCTACTTCATGTATTTCTATATTTACTCCTACTCCGACACAAAAAAAAATCACAGAGAAACAGGAAAGTCAGAAATAACCCTTTTATTGTAAAGGTCTTTAGGTTTTGTAAAACAATAATATTATACATTTGCATTCCAAAAAACCCAAAATATCAAATATTTTCCAAATAAAAAACAATATGAACTTACTTTATATTACGCTTCTTCAACATGACACAATCTGAAAATAAATATATGTTTTTTTTTAATTATTAAGTACTTCAATTATCTACCCCGACTATATCATTTTAAACTCCTAAGGTGAACTCACTCCTTATTGAGAACTTCTATACGAAAAGGGAAGGAGATCGCTTAATTGTGATGCATTTATGTCTAGTAATTTTGATAACTAGGTATATGTACTACAATCGTCAGAGTACATCTGACTCGTTTGAAAATGTGTATACATCAGTTCAGTATTGCGTTTTGAATAGCGTCATTTTATATCTTACATTTGTTTTCCATTATGTTTCATTTTTTTTGTTTTTAGAATTAAGTATTTACTGGCGAAACCACATGTACGTTGGCAACGACATGGTGTCATGAAATTAACTGGTTTCGAACATGACATATCAAAGTTGTTATAACCTTTATCTGCTTAAATATGAACACTTTCCATTGGTTCATCACTAATATTCTTGTGAATTGTGGAACCCAGATTTCTCGTCGGCTATTGTAGAAATGAGAGTTTACTTTAAAATCATCGTTTAAAATGATTTATATCCAATAAGTATTATGTTTCGGATATAAATATCGCTTAAATGGGTTGAAGCAGACAAACACGATCGGAATATGTCTGCGAGAACAATGCATTGCTGTATTTATCAGTAATTCTTGCTTCGATAACTCGTTTAATAATTCCATTCATATCCGATAACTGACCTGCCGTTTAGAAGGAGGCATTCAACTCTGCTGATTAAGTTTCTCTATAGACTATTTATAATTTGGACTTGCCGTTAATAAATGAACGCATTTAAAAGAAAATGTAAAAAAAAACAAATCAATCAATTGTTCTGGGCTGCTCTTTTCAGTCGATAGATATTTTAGAGATAAGATATGCTAGAGTTCAGCATCGCTTTCCCTTCGAGGCAGAAACTATCGATTTAATCAATTCTTTTTAAGCAAAATATGCACTTTAATACCATTATTCATTACTCCACTTCTTTAAACCTTCAAGCTACGCGACGGAAAGACAGGAACTTAGCATACGTATAGGTATTAGTATACGTATATGTAGTTTCTCTAATCATAAAGTTAACTGCTTAATTATTCAATCAAGAATTAAACTTCAAACTCTTTATTTAATACTAGAAGTTCAGCCCCGCTTTGTTCGGGCCTTATGTACTGTTCATAACCTTATGTGTATATGCATATATATATATAATATATATATATATATATATATATATATATATATATATATATATATATATATATATTATAAAGTTTTACTCACATTAACCTACATCTAACATTTCAAGTGTTTAGACCTAAAATTGGCAGAGGAGTTTGATAAAGTCTGCAAATGTCAACTCTTCCAACCTTGAATCCTTGCCAGCCAAATTGTTGCCTAAAAACTGATTAAAAAGATTTTCGCATGCCTGAATACCTATCATGTAAAATGTCAAATGTTTAGATCCAAAATTGGGTGAATAGTTTGATAGAGACCGCTTTTGAACTTTGACACTTTTACAGCCATATTTTCGCCCAAAAACCGATTAAAAAGCTTGCCCTATGTAGTAATACACTTAATGTAAAGTTCAAATCTTTAGACTAAAAATTACCTGAGTAATTTTGTAATGACTGCAGAGGTCTAAATTTTTTTTTAAATTTTGACATTAATTTTGACCACATAACATTTATTGGTTT
The DNA here is from genome assembly GCF_053919585.1 of Euprymna scolopes. Classification (NCBI taxonomy): domain Eukaryota; kingdom Metazoa; phylum Mollusca; class Cephalopoda; order Sepiida; family Sepiolidae; genus Euprymna; species Euprymna scolopes. The sequence goes on along the minus strand of NC_136494.1, from coordinate 61,481,647 downwards.
GGGTTCAAATCAAATGAAAAACTTTGATCCATGTCCTAGTAACCTACATGTAAAATTCACACCCTAAATTGGAGCGGGCGTTTGGTAGAGTTTTCAATAGGTCAAATCGTTGAATTTTGACCCAATTGACAGACAGATTTCTGGCCGAAAACCGATGAAAAAGATTTTCGCGCATCTACATATTACTTATGTCAAATCTTGAGTCTGTGGATTGAAAATTGACAGAGTAGTTTAGTAGTGTAATGTACACACACAGACACATAGACAGACAGACAATTTCGCACACACACACGCACACATACACACATATATATATATGTCGTTGTTTATATTATTTGTACAAATATATGGACTCGTAAAGTTTTCTTCTCATATAAAAGTACATAAACATATTAACTATAGACGTGTGTGCATACGCCTGTATTTTCTTCCGTGAATAATGTTTTGCTCCACCTGGAGGACATGCTTTTATAGCAATTCTTGCAATTTGCCTACTTATATGTAAGGCTAGGACAACAGCATATTCTTTTCATTGTTTTCACTCCCGAGTGTCTATTCGTTGATATATTATATGCTTTTATATCGAGTGATGTGGTTCTCGGTTGATTAATGATGTCCAACTATGTGAGATATATACTTGTGAGTAAAAACAATAATAAGAATATTCTGCTGTCATAGCCCTACTTATGTGTCTGTCGGAAGTAGAAAATAAGAGAATGAATGATCATTTAACTTGCTTTCAATCTGAGATCTGTTGTAGTCCGTTGTGTCTACAAAATGCTGTCAAATTAGTGAATTACTCTGCCGGGTCGTTTTATTAATCAAGCATAAAACAACGCAAGTCAGTAACTCGGCTATTATGCTTGTAACACAGTGTAGTATCTTTCAATATATACTTAGTATATTCTGTTCGCGGTTGAAGAAGTAGTAGTTATCATAAACGACAAATTTATTTTCTGTTCCAATCGAAAATTCCTTTATTCGGGGGGGGGGGGGTTCTGCTTCCTCCCCATTAAAAAACAGTTTGTATTAATGTTTTCCCTCGTAGGAAGACAAATAAAGTTGAATACAGCGTAAGTCAATGTATTAATTCCATTCAATAAGAAGTAATAGCATAACGTGTACCTGATACATACGCATGGTCGAGGGAACATAAAAGGAAGTCGCATATCGTAACCCAAGGCGACATCATTTCGAATCGCAGTTGTGTATAAAGAAAATAATTAAATTGTTCGTGAAATTCATTCTTAGAAACAATTGTCAGGATAACATTATTGATTTTCTCAAAAATTAAACTATCACGTTAAACGACAACGGAACTGAACAAAATATACTAAAGTAAGTATCATATGACAGAGGAGACTTATTGTCCATGGTGTAAGAATGTGGTCTAGAAACAAACTAGATAGATATACTTACATTCAAAAATACTAAACTACTGTTATAAAGAATGAAACAGAAAATGATGTCATTAGTTTTTATAAACAAAAATCGTTGGCTAGTTCTCATGGAATAGGATTAACGCACCCCAACTGAAATCGAAAGTGTAAATTTGATTACACCTTTCACATTGGGTAAATCTGATCCGTTAATCAAGCAATACAAATCGTTCTAGTCGCGTAACCATACCCAAGTATATATAAACAGAAAACATGTACACACGGGCCATAAGCTGTATAAAACTTAGTATGCAGAAAGACATAATTTCATGCCTCATACGTATGATAAAGCGGAAAAAAACATCCCAATTCCTATTTTTTGTCTTCCAGTATCCTGCTTTTGTGAGCCCTACTTAAACATCACATTAACTTTTAGTTTCTTGTATAGGAAAATTGATTTGATCAGCATAAAGACTTAAACAATTGTTCCACCTGCAAATCGACTCATGAAGGATAATTTGATAATACTGCCTATATTAGCAACACATATCTGAGTGAACATTTGTCTTTGTCTTTCGAAAAAGAAAATACGTAATCTTATTAGTAGCAAATGATCTATCGCTTCCGTATTTCAAAATACGCATTCTCATCAACCTTAATATCTGGTTTAAAAATCACATTGGAAACTAGCGCAAAATTTAATCTTTAAGTACTCGTCAATAAATGATCTCGTTTCAGAATAGTATGACTTCACAGATGATCGCACCTATTTGGTAATGCCAAGAACTGTTTCAGTTAATGAAGAACAATGGAGAATATGCAGTTTTTGGCGTTTTACATATGTAATAAACCCATCAATAATAATTATGAAATATGTATCCCAGATTAAGAAATTGAACCATATTATCGGATATTCTACTATTCATTCGACCATCCTTTAACGTGAAATGTTTTTTTTTCTTTCTTTCGCTATTTGCTCTGCTTAACTATGTTTCAACTTTTACCAAGTAAGCTCTATGGGTAATTGTAGTTTCATTAAATACTTTGCACGCAAAATCTGATTCCACCATTTTGCTAATTCCTACCCTCTGATCAAAAGGAAAGTATTCCTTCCGAAACTCCTCGTATTACGCAATTTCCTTGGATTTTACTTATGCGAATAGAAATTTTACTAACTTTCTTGGATTTACATTTTACGTTATTGGATACTTTACCTTTTACCAGACTATCCATTCACATGAAATCACCTTTTTCTTTACCCTATTCCATCTGCTTCACTTTTTGTTATCAAGAATGATCTTTAACTTACTTGCAGTTTCATCAAATACTTTTGCATGGAAAATCCGATCCCGCATTTTGCTAATTCCTACCCTCTGATGAGAAGGAAAGTATTTCTTTGAAATTCCGTGGATAACGGACTATCCACTTATGTAATGTTTTCTTTTCCAATTAAATATGCTCTTAACTCTTTTTCAAAGTGTTCTAACATGTTTTATTAAATATTTGCTCTCATATATATATATATATATATATATATATATATAAGGCTGAATGTCTGTGTATGTGTGTGTGTGTGTGTCACGAAAAGGCTCCTATATAGTTGACGATTTAAAAAAAAATGATTACATATAATGATAGATGTATCTATCGCGCCTGACCTCCATAGAATGGAAATAGACACAATCTTTAATAAAGACTTTTCATATATATCTGCGTAAGTATACTTTGATAATTATGTTTCAGTTTGAAGAAATATGGTAAAATAAAATTATGGGGTGTTCGTTCGCACCTGACCTCCATAGAATGGAAATATGTCACACAGTTTAACAAGGTTTTTTAATATAGATTCACAGAATATTGTGATAAGTGTTTCAGTGTGAACAGGTATGGTATAATAAATTATGTGGTTTATCTATTTTATTTTTACTTTGGTTTTGATACCCCCAAATTCGAAGCTATCTCTTTACAACCCTACCTTTCCATAACCTATCATACTTTCATAAATCAGAGTCCATCTCCTGTAGGTTGTTTTGTAACCCAGTCAACGAGGGGTACTTTGCTAATATATATATATATATATATATATATATATATTTATATATATATATATATTATATATATATATTATATATATATATATAACGCCGAATATACAGTGTAGATTAATCGCCATATATATTTTTAAATTACTAACTAGCTCTACCTACGTATTGAACACTTTTGAAGTAAATACTTAAAGTTTACGCATAAATCTATACTTTCGCATATTAATTTTATGTGAGTAAATGAAGTAGTTATATATATATATATATATATATATATATATATATATATATATATATATATATATATATATACTTTTGCGTTCCTACTTTTTTTTCGAATTTCACTGCAATATGATGAGATTTACTGCCACGATCGCCACTGTACAAAACAAACCCACGAGAAAGATCCGTTATTAATTGACACAATTTTTTTTTTACCCGAAGACACTCTCTTCGGTTATAGCTAAACATTTCTGAAAAAAAAATAACCAGACACCCTTGGAATAGATTTGTCCTCCCGATATTGGCCGGCGGGTAATTCCTTCATCTATATTGTTATTTTTTTTTCGTTTTCTCTTTGGCTTGTTAAGTAGATGTGAGATTGAGTAGTTCGCTTGACAGTCGCTACTTGAAATTGGTTCGATATGATTGTTATTCAACCGTTCTTTATACCCATGAGCTATTCATTTTTTTATTCCACAACTAAAAATCGAATATCATTATGGTTTTCATAATGTGTTCCTGGTGACATGTACGTGTATGTCATCTTGTTAAGGAAAAAAGTAAGAAGTATATAAACTGCACGCACACACACACATACACACACACATATATACATACATACATATATGCTTGTTAATGAGATAAGTAACAAGTATATATATATATATATATATATATATATATATATGTTTGTGTCTGTCTGCGTGCGTATATATGTGCCTATGTATAACAATGCAAGAGAGTGTGAAATATTTCCGCACTTGTGCCTGTGGAAGTATTGGCTTAATGGTAAAGCACCAAACCAAGTCTTTTGAGTAATGAAATATCTCCTGGAATAGATAAATGATGGAATAAAGAGCAAAACGAAATTATGTATTTATCTAACCATGCAAGAAAGTTCGTCATTATTTCACTACATCTTTGCAGACTGATGAGTGTTAATGGCTAATGAAATTACCGCTGACATGGTTATGTACATATACAACGAATAGTGATAGGTGAGAACCTGAAGACTTATAGGAAATAACTTTAATACTTACTGTACTATTCCCCAGCGTCTAAGGTCTCTTAGTTTTTCAGGACAACCTGGCACGATGATAAATTCCCTGAAAGTAAACCGTGATTTAATATGCAAAATGATATAATAGTGACAATAGAATAAAACTTCCTCGCTATAGTCAACCTTACTTGAATTTACTATGAATGGTACCTCCCTCCAAGTGATGTCAATTCCAATTACAACTGGCTGCTTGATACTTCACCAGACTAGGTGAATTATTGTCCTGGCCCCCAGTAAAACAAAAGACCACAAGAAAGGTATGCTATGAAATGATCAGTGTAGGAGATAACACATACGTTCCCAACTTCTTTATTAATTCAGTGTTTTAAAGGTAAGGAATACCGTTAATAGAAAATTCGGATATCTATACATCTCATATAAAGATCAAATATTAACCCTCGAAAAGGGACTCTTGATTTCTGGGTTCATGCTCACACAATGTATCTGAGGTTGCGTTTACTGTGCGTTCGTTGTGCATCAGTTATTCCGCCGTATGTCTTCACTTTATGTAGTGATCAAGGTATCACCATAGCAAGAATTGAGGGAATGTTTTTTAAGAGTGTGTACGATTCAAAAAGTGTTATTCAATTACTGTAATAAACGAGTTAGATGTAATCCTGAAATCTGAAATGTCATAAGAGGCTTGGACTTAGTAACGCTAATGACTATAGTATTCTTCGCCCTTAGATGTGCACATATTTTTCACTAGCAGCACCTACAAAACCTTATTCATACAGCAACATGAATACAAACGTAGTAGAAACATAAACACATTTTGGAATACATCATTCAACAAATCAGTGATCTTCCAGATATGTGTATAGTAAGTGTTATGTGTTGTGTTAATAGTGGTTCTAACCAGACACTTGTTCGTGCGAAGATCAAGATACAAATCGTGTCAAAAGTAAGGCTTTGCGGCATAAAAGCGCCAGAGCTCAAAGACGTCTTTAAGCTGAAAGTTTATAATGCGTGAGAATCTAGAGATCGTGTTCAATGACACTATATTTGATTGAACATGGGGCCTGTTCAAATAATAAAAAATGTACATCACTGGCATAGAATAGGTGAGTCTCAAAGAAAAGAAACGCAGAGACTGGTTTATCGAAAATGATGTTGTTATTCCCACTTTATATTAGAAAAGAAGATAAACTTCTTTAGGCTGAATCAACCCATTAACAAAAGTAAAGGACAGTTCAATTAAGCAAAAAGAAAATTGCAATTCACGCTTCGTCAGATTAAGAGGTTGGCTCAGTTGTCTGCAGAAAAACGAAAGGATGTTTATAATAAGGACACAAAAGATTTCTAGAACAAGATCAAGCAAGTGTATAAACCACATGCTTTATTAATAGTGCTTTAAATTATAAAACTGATTCGGTTTTGATCAAGGATACAAACGATATTATGGCGCAAAGGAAGGACCATTTTACAGATCTGTTTGATAATCCATTTTTATAGATCTTTTCGAAAATTTATCTGTTATAAATGAAGCAGTGATTTCAAGTTTGGCGCCCCACAATATTATTGTGGAAAGATTAGATTAATTGATATATAATTATAATTCACAAGATTAAGTGAACCATCAAAGAAAATCAATTCTATAAAAGCACCAGGTTTTGATTGGAATACTAGTAAAACAGTTGTTGCTCTTTGGCAATTAATATATTTCAACTGCAGAGCGCTAGAAATATTTGTCGTGTAGTGTTTCATTAAAGATGAGGTAATTCCTGAAACTACTGTATTTTCAGAAATGGCTGGTACAGGACATGATTTTTTTTTCAGTTAACTAATTAATTGGAAAATACAAGGCGCAACGTATCGTTGTACCAATTTTTCATGACCTGGCCGAAACTTTCGGCACCGTCAATCGCGACGCACTTTGGATTATTGTCGACACACATTCTTTCTGCTTTGTGAAGATGTTGAAGGAGTTGCATCAGAACATGGAGTGAATGCACATTAATGGTTTATTGTCTAAACCAATATCAGTAGACAATAGAATAAAACAGCTTAACATACCAGCACCAACGCTTTTTTTCAATTTACTTTACCACGATTCTTATTTGTTCTTTTATTTGCAGCACTGTTGTTTTTTGTGTGTAGGTTTTTTTATGTTTGAGTGCAAATTCTAAAACTTTCCACGCTATATTCATGACTTATTTTATGCGGATGGCGCAGATCATGTTTCCCACGCAGGAGAGAACATCAAGATTAAATGGATAAATTTACAAATGTTTGGCCCGCTTCCGTTTAAGTTACCGCTATGTATTAACCTCTAACGGGCGAGCCATAAATGGAAACAACTGTGCTCATTGATGGGAGAATTTCGAAGTTCCTTGATACCTTAAAATATTTTGGTAGTCGAAATGGAGCCTTAGATGACCTAATAACTCACATGAAACCCAGGAAAACTCTGTTTTCGTTAAACTTGTAAAAATGTCTGGCCGAATGAAGGAATTCGTGCGGAGACAAAACTAGTATGTAATAGGCATGTGACTTGACTTGTATTAACTATGCATCAGTAAGATGCACCACATAATAAAAGAATATTAAAGCCCTCCAAGGCTTATCTCTTAAATACTTAACATCAGCTGGAAGACTTTTATTCCTGATACTAGCGTCCTTGAACAATCCAATATCTGTAGCAAAGAACGAAATAATCAAATCCATTTTATTGGACAATTAAACATTCAAAGGGAAACAAATAAATTGCTTTATAGTTGACTTTCCAAAAGAAAGACCCCAACTGCAGCAGCAGCAACCTACAAAAATGTTTAAAAAGGCGCAAACAAAATACACGCACTTTGCAAGAAGTTGATGTGGATAACTAAAAAGTTCAAACTGAATCGATATACATGATGGAAACTTGAAAAAGTTTAAGAAAATGCGTGTAAAGCAGGCAGTATTAAAACGTACGTTTAGAATTTTTATTTCTTTCTGATATTCAACAAAAGCTTAAATTCTCAATTTGTTGCACATTTCAGCTACTTATAGCTGGCTTGTTTTATTATATGCAGTAAAACAAAACGTTGTAAAAGACCGAAATTTCATGCCACCCAGACAAATATTATTGTAAAACATGTACATAATAAATATATCGGCAAGTTGTTTAAAGACAATCAAGCTCTTTAAAGACATTCAAAATTGCAGAACTAATTCTTTCTTCATATCTACTAAAAACGCACGAGTCCCCATGCCATATTTGTAAACGATTATGAAAGTAGGAATATAGACTAAAATACCATCTACGTCCACATGGACGTTCGACACCAACATGAATAGATGGCAACATTATGTCAAGAAATGGTATATATATATATATATATATATATATATATATATATATATATATATATATATATAATTTGAGGTTGCTCTTTTCCAAAAGTAGGGTAAGCAATGAAGTATAACGAGGTTAGTACAAGAGTTCTTACTACGGAAGTAGAGAAGCTTACGTTTTTAATTTGTCTTTACATATACAGTAATTTGTTGCTACACAGTCATGATCATGTTTCGGTATCGAATATTTAGTAACTAGAGATTTCTTCAGGCAATCACGGTTATTTAAATTAAATTGCTGGTTTCCTCCATAAATTACAAGTCCCAATTAATGAAAAGGTTTTGTACAGTTATGGCAATGCCAGAATACTTGTCATTTATATTAAGTAATTATAGACAATAGGAAAACATGGGGAATAAAAAAGATACTGTACTCAGGTTTAAAATAATAATAATAATAATAATAATAATAATAATAATAATAATAATAATAATAATAATAATAATAAATGCTGGTGTTGGCAGAGACTGGCGCCATAACAAATAGTTGTGAAAGGAGGATAGTGGAAATAGAGAGTGAAAGCTTTAATCAGATCTTTACTGAATACAAACGAAGGAAACCGGAACCTCGCGAAGACATTTTGACACCCAAATTCAGTGTAGAGTAATGGTTAATATGAGGGAGAAGTAAATGGTAAACGATTGTTGTGATAATGCAAAGCCACTCGAAAACTTATTGAAAGAGCTGTAAGTACTAGAAATCGGGGAGATTTTTCTTGCTTCCAAAATTACAGGGAAGCATACCGGTTATTTTGAGTGTGTAATCTGTGATAATGGCTACTGTCACTGAAAGTCCTAGTGAGCGCACATAACAACAGCAACAACAGCAACAATAATAGCAACAACAACAACAACAACAACAACAGCAACAATAATAATAATAATAATAACAATAATAACAATAACAACAACAGCAATAATAATAATAATAATAATAATAATAATAAATGTTTATGTATTCATACATATTCATTTTATTACTGTGGACAACGACGTAAAGCGAGTTTGCATTTGAACAAGAACAAATTAACTGCTGAATCTTGATTATTCCTTTGTTTACTTTTTTATATCGTTTCTCTACCTTCTTTAATCGCTCTTTCTTTGAGAAAGACACGCCCACTTACGCAAATCCTGCATTTCCTGTAAAACGATTTGAATAGTCTGAAAGTTAAGTTTTATTTACGCTTGAAATAAACAAGGAAATGCATGAGTATAAAGCATGTGGTGATAACATGTGACCAAATTATACCCTATATATATATATATATATATATATATATGTGCATATATATATATATATATATATATATTCATGTGCGTGTGTGTGTGTGTGTGCAGGGAGGTGTGTGCATTGGGTTTAACGGTTACCCACATTTTGAAAGATAGCTGTGTTTTTAATTTTGTACAAATAAAAACTACAACAACGCTGATTAAATTACTAAAATTCACGTAAAATAATTTTGTTTTAATAGATTTTAAAACTTATCTCTTGCATATGTCGGTGTTGTCTATAATATTACACACATAAAAACACATACGCACACGCACACACAAACACATACACATATACGCGCACACACACACACACACACATATATATATATATATATATAATCTTTCATACAAATTAACATAGAGCGTGGTTTACCCTTTCTTGTGAAATTAGCCTAGTTGAAAAGAGCATTTTATTAAAGGATTATGATATTAAACTTCAGTAAAATAATTGTTGCACAAACATAAAAAAATTATCACAAGAGTAATATCAATAATAATAATAATAATAATAATAATAATAATAATAATAATAATAATAATAATAATCTATTCATCTATATATCTATGAAAATGAGAATGTGTGTGCCTGTATGAGGATACTTCTGGGGCTATAGACTCAAAGATTTTTTGATCTACACACTTGCAATTTTGTATATAGTATAATCAGACATGTGGTAAACTTTCCAATCAATGTTCATCCTTAAAACACGACTGCTACGGTGTCAACATTGAAAAATTGGAACGTGCGGATCGTAAGACTTTTTTGTGCTTTCAACTGTTTTTTCGAATGCGCGGTCGTGAAAACTGACAGAATAAGAAATTTGGAAAACACTTTGAAAATTGCATGTCCAGCTGGTGTAATGATTATCATTCTAGATTTTAGTATTATTATTTTTCTTTACTTACAAGAAGTGAACGATTTAGAAGAAACGTAATACTGCATGCACATATTTCAGTTTCTGTCCGTTTTTTTTTTTTTTACTTAATTTTTCTAAAGGAATCTAACATACTTTAAATACCGGGCAGGGCCAGATACTTCTGTTAGAAAAGTGAGAATGGGTGTGTGAGGACGCTGCTCAATCTATATACTCAGCACATTGTTGATCTACAGAATTGAAATTTTCCATCAAACATGTGGAAAACATTCTACCGGTTTTCATCCGAAAAAAAAATCGGGCTGCTAAGAGGTCAAATTTGAAAAATTGCTACGTGTGCCTATATTTGGTTTTTAACTGTTTACTAACTGTTTCACAGAAGCGCATGCGCCGCCGTGAAACATGACAGCTTCTGTATGTTAAGGTGAAGTATGTTTCAAAATAGTTTGTAAACTTCTTGTCAAGCTGCTCATGGTTATTGTACTTTAGGTCTTGGTTTCGATCGTAGCTCGAGTGTTTTTTTCTATTTACAAATTGTCTAGAATAAGCATAATACTCGAATACACATGTCTTATTTGCTGTATGAATTAAAATATACCATTTATGCGTATTTTATGACCGGGCCACGCCAGGCGGCTTGCTAGTAAGGTGAAAAAGATGGACAAATAAAGGCACACATATATTTCTATTAGTTTGTCAGTTTCACATTTTCTGAGAAACTACTTGGCTGAACGAGCTGAAATTGTGCATGGATCTTTGTTATTGTAAGGTGCAGGGGAGCAAAATATTATGATACCACTTCGATGCAGATTTAAGGATCGATAAGGATTAGTATTTGATGCAAAAATAAGCGCATATTTACCCATATGTAGACATTCATTTAGCATAAGGTATCCATTCTGCCATTACGCTATAATTTGGTCCGTTTTAATGGAAAACATGTCTAAACCCTTTGTATCACTTTATTGCCGGTCAATATTTTTTTAAATTTTGAAATTGCTATGAAACGCAGAGAAGTGAAATTTGGTATATTGGAAGAACATAACAAGGTATCATATTTCCTAATTTTTGTGGAATTTGAACAAATTTTCGAAAGTCATGCTAATTTTTATATTGTCTGGGAATTTTAAGTGTGTATAACTTGATTGCAAGTGTTTAAAATGTATATTTTCTGTAATAAAACAATATTCTAACTTCATATTTCTATTTATATGAAATAAAGATAATATCCAGTAATAATATTAACCAAACAACAAGAACGAATTGTACATTATTTTGTTTAAAGAAATATTTATCAACATATCCGCCATGCTTCAAAATAATTTTGCATAGCCTCTTGTTAATTGATGACGTCAATTGGCAGATTTAAGATGATGTGATGTTATAGGAAACTTCCGAAATCTTACCCCAAAGGTCATCCGTCGACGAAAATTGAACACCTCCTTCATAAACTTTCATCTTTATTATTGACCAGAGCCGCTCAATTGGATTTATATTTGGAGAACAATGTGGCCATTTCATTGCATTTTTTTCACTTATGCCTAATGACGTAACTTAATATTTTGTGGCCTTGGCTGAGTAAGATGGCGCATTGTCGTGCAAACAATCAATTTGCATTGACGCGCCAAGTCATGGTGACAAATGCTCATTTGAAAATAAAATATTACTGGCTTGTCAGTATAACACCTTCTGACACTCGGAATGATCTAATTAGTTCATCGCAGATTATTCCAGCCTAAAACAAGACACCCCCATCTCCCTGTTAACGATAGAATCGATGAGGAGTAGGGAATCGAAGAGGACTCCAAACTTTGGCCCACCTATCTGATCCATCAAGGGTTTCCCTGACCTCATCGGTGAAATAAACGTCTTCAATGCTGTTTTTTTATGTATTTCTGAGCCTAAGCGAAAGGTTTTTCATTATGAGGTTGGTTAAAACAGATCTTACTCTGGGCTTAATGCTTCTTCCAATTTCGTTAAAGACATTGTAGTGTGCCTTTCTGGACAAGGATGATCTTTCAGCCTTGTGTAATATATCAACACTGGTGCTACTTGATTGTTTGATAAGTTTACGGCAAATTCTTCTTACATCACGACCAATTACTGACTTTATAATGTTTTTGTCTTTCCTTGGTTTGATGTTTGGATTTTCAACGAATGAATACATTGTTCTTCGATATCTGTCAAGCTCCCCAGCTAGATATACGAGTGATAAATCTTCTGCAAAGCCTGGAAAAACACTTTTCTTTTCACTAGCTGTCAATCGACCCTTTCTGTGCATTATTTACAAAATTACAAGAAAATAGAAAGATTAGCATAAGTTTCAAAATATATGTTCAAATTCCACAAACATCAGGGAAATAAGGGTGTTGTGATGTGCTTCCGGTCTACTAAATTTCACTTCTCTGCGCTTTATAGCAATTACAAAATGTAAAAAATATTGACCTGCAATAAAGCGATACACAAGGTTTAGTTATTTATATTTCACTGATTACATGCACCAACTTTTGTGCCATCTGTTGTAATTCGAATGTAATATAATATATTATGAGTGTATGCACTGATTTTAACCTTTCGTTTTGTTTTGTATTTTTCAGGTAAGAGATTCTTCGATAAAGATTTGATGTCACACTACCCAATTCTTCAGGTCAGAGGTTTCCTTACTCCGTTATTTGGGTTCGTTTTCAGTGCTCGAAGGAATCGTAGCGATGTCATTACTATTGCAAGACTATGAAATAACTCGTGGAGTTTATTTATTTGATGAATTGCTTCGAAAAATTTTACTGCGTGAAAGAGACTAAACATTCACAGCTTTATTTCACTCTTTATTTCAAGCCCCTCGCAAAAAAATATGCAATTAAAATAAGCCTCTCGCAAAGATATACAATTTTAAACACAGACGTTTGATTTTTTTAAATCTTATAATCTTAATAATGCCTTTAAAGGGATTATAGGAAGCGGTCTTCTTAACGTATGTAACGTATGTTTATTCGCAAAAAAAAAATACAAAATAACTTCAACTGTCTTTGCTTTGTTATAATGGCAATTATTATTTATTTCCTTGTGTGAAAATAAAGGGCCTCACCTAAGTGATTAATTTTTTCAACGTCATCCACGACCGGAACGGTATTTCGGAATTTATGACAATTATGTCCAAGTACAGCTAATAGATTTTTTATTTCTTGATGAAAGTAATATATATATATATATATATATATATATATATATATATATATATATATATATATATATACTTATTATGTCTTGTAAGACGAATGCCACTCCCTCAGACACTTAAAAGTCCATTAGCCCAAAAATGACTTTCATCGCCACAGAACCATTTTAATAGGCAAATGTCTGAGGGAGTATCTATACACAGATCATGTTACAGAGTATTAGCTTTGTACGACAGCTAAGTCTGTCTCTCAGTTCAAAATGTTGAGATCCAGCAACAAGCAAGAGCAAGATAGCCAGCAACAAGTTAAACTGCAGACAAGCTTAATGCGGGTACTGGTCTCCCGCTTTATTGTGTTTTTAAATCATAGATTTGCTTCTCCTAGAAAGGTTGCCTTCACCACGGCTTATGGGAGCCCTCTCCACTCCAACACACATATACATACACACAAACACACACGGTGCTAGTTGGCCGTTGATCCCGGAAAAGGGTTCATTTGCCGTTTGGAAGGTCTTGTTTTTAATCATTCAGGGAGACTAGCCGCGCTACTCACCGAACAAGTCTGGTGGGGGAACCAGTTTGGTCGCCGGTGACCCGACCATGAGGCAGGTACTACTGGGTTACATAGTACCAGTAGTATATGACATGACCTGATATACTTATATGGATATATATAGTCGCACATATATACATGTTTGTGTAAGTACGTATTGTCTTTATGTATGGTGCTCCGTATGTATCATTAAATTATCACAGTACTAACATTACCCAATACCTATAAATATTCGGACTGTATCATTAAACATTCCGGGAAGAATTTGCTTATGTAGATGTTGGTAAATTAATTTAGAATTTACAGGAGGCAGCGTTATGCGGCACTGTAGGGTATTGCTCGTAAAATCAATATAGGTCTAAGCTTTAATATTGCTAAGTAAGTTGCATTCTTGCAGAAGACATTTAAACTAAGAGATAATATTGATTCTCTATAATTTTTAAGGGTTGAGAAGAGTAGTTTTACTAAACAATTTTGAATCTTGAAGTTCTAAAAATAAATAAACTGTTTAATTCTATTATTTTTTAATTTGTGTTTTTTAAGGCTCGAAAGTCACTTTAGGATAAATGTTAAGTGTTCGGTAGATTATAAGAAAACATTATCTTTAATGGTAGAACTGGAGTGGTGATATATATTATAAGAGGACGGATTATTAGAAAATTGTTCAACTGAGATTTAAAGATGAGCATGTTATGGTCAAACTGGAAGTACGCACACATTCTTGAGTTCTACATACAAACAGTAATAGGAAAGAAACTCTGTTCATTGAATTTTAGTTTAGATTAAAACGCAGATAGAGAGTGAGGAAAGTTGTTCGCTGATGTTGTGCATGTGAGAGTATTTGTTGTGAACGCTTTACTAACAGGGACCATAGATTGAAGCTCAGTCGGGCACATTCGAAAAATTACGATAGAGCAAAGACATATTCGCAAGGTCTCTTTTGTTAGAAAGAGAAATAGGGAGGCGATAAAATCGTCGCCCAGGAAAATTGTACTCGGCCAATACAACATGGGCTGTTCTTATCAGCTTTAGCCTAAATGTCCTAACAGTTCTTCATCTTAGGGCATATCTGACACCTGTACTCCATCGGGAATTAGATACTTTCAAAAACATAGTAAAAATATTGTTGTAATGCAAGCTAAAAATATCAGATGATCCCAATTACTAATAGACATTTCTTAATAATCACTATAATTACAAATTAATGATTATAGTTGAATATTGTAAAAAAAATATGCATATATATATATACATATATATATATATATATATATATATATATATATATATATATATATATATATATATATATACACGCCTTTGTGTAAATGCCACCGGCCGAAAACGGAAAACATGATGTATTTGCCTTTAATATCTAGGATTCCTAGCAACATATGAAAAATAATAATGAATAACTCACATCTTGTTGGGTTCAAGATAATCGTTTTCTCATTAAACTATTTAGCAATACAAACGAATATAAAAAAATAACACGTTTTGTTAAACCAAATATAATAGATTTTTATTATTATAGATGATGAATTTCAATGGAATTTTACAAATCAAACTCAATAGAATAAGGGAAGAATAACCACAATGCAATTCTGATGTAAGCGATGCAATAAAATGAGAACGAAACAATAACAAAAATATCGTACATGTATAGTATAACAAAATTATGAAAATTATCTAACAAGCGAAAGAGAGTGGGAATTGAATTGTGAGGAAATCAATATTATTTAGCTGTACGAAGACAAATTAAAAGAACAAAAATTATACCAGGTCATGAAATCTTATGAGATATATAGAGAGATAATTACCTCTCTCTTCTGCTTTACTTTCTTTTATATTCCTGTCACTTCTCCTCTCTCCTATGTTTTTATACATGTCTATTTCTTCTCTTTCTAAACGTCTATTTTGGCCATTACTCGTTGCGAAATCTTTTCAACTTTCAGACGATACGTTATCGATTCGTTACAGTCCTTTCGTAAATCTTGTATTCTTCATGTATGATAATAGACAGTTTATCCTAGCTGGCATGAGAGCGTAAAGTCCTGGTATTTGCGTATTTCTTCGTGGTATGCTGGAATGAGTAAAACAGCTGGCACATATCTGCCTTGGCTGCAGCACGACGCAGAGTGAATATATCTCGAACAAGAGTATTTAGCTATATGACGACAATTTCGTATTTTTTATTAAAGCTCGGACTGAGTCAAACAGTCTTATACATCTGATTGATATATGACGATAGAGGATAATATTATTCTTCATAGCTTATACAAGTGTCGCTACATTTCGATTATCTTTGCATGGACGATTTGAGCGCACGGCATGTAGGCTGCTATGCCGTGGGTTCTCACTTGTGCCTAACTGAATGAAACGTCTGATTGTATACGAATGTCGTGGACACTGGCCACGTGTAGAATAATTCTAGTAAGAATTTTATGTCGTGGGTAGTTGCATACTAAACATATATTTCATTCCCGCCTCTTTTAAATTAACCAATCCTCAGCATTCTTTCAATTGGCTGAGGTCTCTGATATTGTATGTTGCTATATGATTCAGCATTTTTACTTTTGGGGAGAGATATGGAAATTAGATTAACAGCTGACTGGCTATCGATCGCACGCACGGGTAGAGGCTTGAGGTCGCATGCTAGTAGGAGCGTCAATCTATTCCTGGCTTAGTATCTGGTTACTAATATACTGGCTTTTCTATACTACATATTAGAATATGTAGATATACATTTATATATGCACATATATATGTACGTTTATATATATATACATACATATATATATATGGGTGTGTGTATGTGTGTATGCACCTGACTCCGTTTAAATTATATGAATGACAAACGAAAACAGTGTAGTAAATATCTGATGATTGTCTTACTTCGACTAATTATCCGATTACCTTGTCATATGATATCTTTGTTCTAGACACGTCAATTTCGGATAAAACGCAAATATTTATGTAGTAGCGCACGAAAGGCTGATGTACAGACAGATGAATATAAAGAAAGGCTGTCATATATATGTATATATATATATATATATATATATATATATATATATATATATAATTAAATTGCATCGATTTGATAGCCGTATGTAATTTTTCTATTAAAATGTGTGGTAGCAATATATTATTGAAAAAAAAGTTGAAAGAAAAAAACTTTGTTGTTCAGTGTGATGTACCTTGGAATAAAAGAATATATGATATCCATTAAAATTGTAGCAGTTGAAAAATCTAATTACGTTATAGTCATTTTCCCTTCTATCGTTTTTATTTTTCTATATCTTTTCCCATCTCGAGATTATAGTATTGGTGCATTTATCGCATTCAATATTATCTCTAACAGAGTATTCATATGCCCCGTTTTTTTGGTTACCCATACTACTATTAACTGTAATTAAAAATTAAAAAAGAGGGTAACATGAGCGTGAGTGACAGAGATTTCACAACAATAACAGTAAGTTCCCTCTCACTCCCTTTCATCTAAAAATATGTTTTCAAGAATATTCATCATTTTTATAATCCATTATTTTTTCACTTTTAGAGTAAATTATATTAACTTAAACAGACAGAAAGTTTGGAAATGAAGTCTGCCAGGGAATTTTTGTTTGGATCTAACTACGGAAAAGAACAAAAAACATTGTAGTTTTAAATAGACGAAATTTTGCTATTAATGTGTTTCAAAAGAAAACTAGAAATTGAAGCCTAGTGAAACATTTATTAATATCGATAAAGTAAGGAAACACTAGCAAAATCACTTTTGTGAGAAAGTATGTAAACGAAAAGAACATATTTGGCAATAATTTGAATACGATTTTTTAAATAGAACTAAACCGTTACAGACCGATCATAAACTGAAAATAAAACCACTATTAATTATTATTTTTATGTACTCGTTTTTTTCAAGGCACAACCGTAACTCTATGATAAAGCTAAGGTTTGTCGGTACTCATGCAAAGAGTGATCCTTGCTGAAATATTAATGTTATTATTTAAAAAATCATTTTTAACATGGGTAGGGGAGGGTGTTTATTACCTATTCTGTAATTCAACCTTACAATTGAATAAAAAAGCATATGATAACACTTTGGAAATACGATTTGAAAAATAGCGCGGATCACGCTCTGCATTAGCACCGGTTTGTCTGTTGAATGTTTAGATAATACCGTGAGAATCATTAACGATGATGTAATCTGGGCAGGATGTTATTAGTTAAGAAGACAATGCATTGTGGATTTTTACAGACAGTTCTTAGAAATTAACTCAATGAAGTTCTTTTTGAGTTCCGGCATGCTGTTGGGAAAAAAACACTATTTACAATGGTTGTAGTTTGAAGAATTTGGCTATGAATGTGTTACATGATGTATCTCCGAAAAATAGGAAAATGCCGATAAAATAGTGAAATGCGAGCAATTGTTTCCCACAAAGAGATGGGGTTGGAAAGAAATTTTCTAATATAAACCCCGTTTGAGTACACACAGAAAAAAAACAATAAACAATTTTCAGTACTTGTAGATATATGAGATTTTACATTCATGTCTGTGGTGATGTTTGGAATGATAGAGTCTAAAATTCTTATAAACAAAACGGACAGAAATATAAGTTTCCTTGATTATATACAATTATTAAATACAGATAGGCACTGTGTTACTTTTAATAAATAACACGTTATAACAGGGTAATAAATAACTTTCAGAATTTTTAAAATAGAGAAATCATAATTGGTATTATTTTGAATTACTAATCTGATATTCGGCATTATGTTCACCATGTTTCAGATTATGTAGCCGTCAAACTGCTACATGTCTGTCTTATTGACCTTTGGAATCTTCATGCTTATATCATGAATCTGTACGAGAATTTAAACAAAAACGTTTGCTTAATCTACAGAATAAAGCGTTATGTTCGAAATTTTGTGCAGATTTCCAAGTTCCACGCAAAGATTTCCGAGCTTGACCAGACTTTTATGGAAACGATCGGAGGAGGCATTCATCAAAATTTGGAAAAAAATAACATCCAAAATGAGTAAAATATTCAGAATAACCGTGAAAAAATACAATACATCGGCAATAGTCAAGGGCGATATCAAAACAAACTTTTAATCACTTACAACACCAAAATGTAGGGAAAAGTGCCACCCATTTCACTGGGATGACATGCATCTCATTGATCCTTACTTAATAATGTATATGTATAAGCAATGTTGCATAATGTTCAATTTTTAAAGTTTTGATTTCGAAAATTATTGAACATTGGCCTACCCCGTTGTAACAAATATTCTCACCATTAACTAAAATAAACAATTAAATCAAAACAATTCTTAACCTTAAAACTAAAAAAAGGGACATAGACATTCAAATACTAGATGAAATAATGCATGGCCAATTTTCAAGTTTAAAATTATTTCTTCCGAGTAACATCGTTTTTTTTTTTTATTTATTACAATAGATAGAGATTGTTAAAAAATAATTGCAATTCCTGTGCTTCTTCCGTGGCTGAAATCATAAAGGAATAATTGTTGTAGAAGCTATTGTAATTTCTTTATGAAAGTGTAAAATTTTATATAGGTTGTTTGAGTAAACAACAGAAGATCTACGTAAGGATTATAGTAAGAAATTTATGGCAGCACGTTCTTAATCGCGATATCATTACGTATGAGTCAACGCTTATCATTGGCTGAAGGACACTCGAGGATGACGGTTAATGAGTGCATGTAGTCGGCGAGACAACAATATAATGATCGGTATTGGTTGAAAATTGTTAGAATTTGATTATTTATAAAAAAAACAACTGAACGAAAATTTGTTTACATTGGACTTGAAAACAACCATGCTGTATTATAAAAGCAGCCTTGTGAGACAAAATTCCACAGTCAGGCAATTTTAGAGAATAACATTTGTCCATGGAATTTGCGTTTCGATTTAGAGCGCAGGAAATTGTTGACAAATGTTGTAGCGAGACGAGAGCTTGCTGTGAATGTTTTGCAAGGAAGATAAACTTGCAAAGTCTTCTCCCAGAGAAAAATGTTGCAAAGAAAAGAAAAATATATAACCTACTCGATTTCGAAGCCGGTTCTGAATTCTGTACAGAGAGGAAAGGGGGTTTCTTATTTTCTGCATTACGATTTTGAGCACAATATGAGAAATATTAAACGTGTTTGTCTTTTAACACATTCAAATTCAAGTTTTTCCCCTTTGAGCACCAACGATCAAGACCTTGTATTCGTAATGTAGAAAATAAGAAACCCCCTTTCCTCTCTGTACAGGACTAACTTAAAGTTTAGACTTAAAATGTAAGGCGTATATTCAATCTATTACTAACGTTACTGAACAAATGGTTAGATAATGTTACTATTCGAGAAATAACCTGATTCCTTATACAATCTTCTACGTACATAAACGTCAAATATGTCCTAAGGTAAAGTACCGTTGTACCATTTTGCTAATGTCGCCAGAGTGCTTTTTTGCCTTGATAACGTAGAAAATAAACTTCGTAATCCGATGGTGAAAAATATCTTCCTTATTAGCTTTTTGTCTATTTTATAGTAATATACTTGATAAGTGATCGACTGATCTCTACTCTTAGTTCCTCAACTGTAAACTAGTAAACTATTCACAATACCGACTCTAAAAATTAGTACGACCTTTACTTTTTCCCCGTGTGTTTAGCGTTGGACGGGACTTCCATAAACAAAGTTTTTTTTCCAGAACTTTCTGTCTGTGCAACGTTCACACACATTTTTTTCTTTGTGTGTTACAAAATTGCAGTCTTCTAATGAAATGTCAACAAACATTTATCATAAACAGAATTTAAAAACTATCAAACTTAGTTCGTATCACCTAACATTACTATTTTATTATAATATATTGTATCATTCAACTGAGAGTCTATTCATCGCCGTAATAATTATTTTCGACCGACGACTCATGATTCAAACTCTGTCCCTGCTAAGCGACTCATTATTAAAATAGAAATGAAATAGTGTTCGTATTATTGTATCTATCTGCGTTGTGATATCGAACTACACCCAAGTTAATTAAGTAAAAAAAACGTTGCATAATTTTATGACGGCGGTGTAGTATAAAGGCAAACACAATACACACGATATTAATTGGATCTTACAACGTACGTGTAAGTCAGGTTGTTACCATCTTTCGACATGTCGGAAGACGGGCAGCGTTCGGTACAAGTCAAACAGTGTAGTACGGAAATAGGATTATGAAAATAAATTTACAAAAATATAATGCAAATGTTCCTTTAAAACATACATCCAATAACGAAGAGGAAAAAGGCGGAAAGCAAAACAGAGAGAAAGCACAATAAATGTCTTTCGATGGAAAATTCGTTTTGGAATCATTTCTGCTGTGCATGGAGTAGACAAGAGCGCGCCTTTCGTCGAAGAGAATCAATATTCCCTACGCAAAGGAAGAAATCCAAATGGACACAGAGCGGAAAGACGCTGCGCACGACGATGATAAATGTGAATATTGTCAAAAACAAAGAAGGAAATAATTCGCGACGAAGGTGCCTGCTAGCCTACAGCTGCTTTTGACGTTCATAAGAGTCAATAAAGCTTCTGAGAGGTGTTTGTTTTGAACTAAGGGCAGAGGACAATACAGAATACCCAAGAGAGAGAATAGTATTATTTATTTTACGCCCAAAGTGAATTGCGGATAGACACCTCGGAAAAGCGAAAAAGAATAGAAATTGCATCTATTTATTTGGAGTAGTAAAATTCTTCTTTTTCTTTTTCTTCTACTTCTTCTTCTTCTTCTTCTTCTACTACTTCTTCTTCTTCTTCTTCTTCTTATTATTATTATTATTATTAGTAGTAGTAGTAGTAGTAGTAGTATTCATCCGTTCACATAGATGATGTAACTGTTTTCTTATGGACAGTCGATTTCAACAATTTTCATTGACTTACGCTAATTTCAACAAAGAGACATAATAGCTGGTCACGTTACTAAACTATCGTCCTGAACTGATTAAATATAGTGCGTCTATAATAGTATTGCCAACTGAATTGGGCATTAAAGATACACATTAATAAAAGAAGTAATATAATGACAGCCATATACCAAACTTGTATTAGAAATATTAAAACTAACCTTCAGAAAAACAGGTACAAAATATCAATTACTAAAATATTATTATTATTATTATTATTATTATTATTATTATTATTATTACACTCATAGGAGTTTTCCTAGAAGTGAGTGATTTACTGGCGATAATCAATGACGTTCCCTGGGGTCTGAGTGACAATCTACCCAGATTTCTAGCACTTTAAACTCTTTCCATTGTCAATGCAAAACTAATGTCATTATCGCAACAGCGCTTTACCATTCATTTATCGCTTGTAACGACAATTTGTTTTCTCTGGAATTTGAGTCGCATATAGAATCTTTAGTACTCTATGACATTTTTTTAGGTAAATTTGAGTTTTGGGGTGGGGGAATCCCTCCGTTTTTTCATCCACCTTGATATTGACGACACGTTACTGCAGTACCAACCGAGGTTAATGCAATAATATGAATGTGTGTATAAGTGTAATCCTTTGTATTTTTCTTCTTCTAATAAAAATAATAATAATTTTTTTAAATTATTATTACATTATTAATAATGATACTAATTAATAATAACAACAACGTTTATTATTAATAATAACATTAACTATTATTATTACAAATATTTATTAATCTATTATTATTATTATTATATGTACGCACTAATCATTTTAAGATTTAAAATTTTTCTTCTAGAACAATCTGTGGTGTTCCTTTTTATCTAATTAAAAGTCTCTCCAGAGTTCCAGTACTCTCCATATGTTTTGCAAATGAATTTGCGTCATTGTAACATCCATTTATCTTTGGTTTACGCTTACAGAGACTATTGTTCTTCGTTGGAATTTGGGTCGAATTAAGCCTCCGTAGGTCACCTTTTTTGTACTCATCTGATAAGTACTTTTCTTCCTGTCTTTCCCTCCTCCTTGATTCCCGGCACTATATTTTGTGTGGTACTAAGAGAATCGCCTTAGAATTATACTGCTTCGGTTTTCTTGATTCTGTGTCGTGTTTTTTGTTTGTTTGTTTTGTATTAATGTTTTACTTATATTATAGTATGTCTGGTAAGTGTTTGCCGTTCATGTGTATGAGTCTCTACATGCAAGACTGTTCCTTACTATTTTCAGCCGTTTTTGTTATTGTTATCTATTGTATCTTTTCAGCCATCCTTCTAGTTTCAAATATCTGTTTAACGAATTTTCGCTAGTGATCCTACTATTTTGGGTGTTATCTTGACCTTCCCCATTCTCCATATCCCTTTCAGCTGTTCTGACAGTTTTTTTGTATTTGCTTCGCGGCTCTGTCTGTGGTCTGCTTGAATGGCGGAATCTACGAGTTAGCACACGTTTTCCTTTTTGTTAACTATCATTGATTGATTCCTATAATTTCTGTGATTTTGTGATTCTAGGATTTTGTGATTTCGTTTTCAAGTATTGCTGCTTGAACGATTTGCTTAGGTGTTCAAGATGCAGTTATTTGCATAGTTCCTGCCTACTCCACCTGGCCGTGGCTACTCTTATATTCATTTGGAGGGAGTTTGTTATATACCCTTATGCGATTTGATATTTCGTCTAAGTATTCAAAATACAGTTGTTTATCATAATTCTCATTGTACTCACTTCTACCTGATCGTATCTATGTTTTTATTATTTATTTTGTACGATGTACCTCAAAACTTACATGCAAGACACTATTATGCGCTGACAGTATTTTCACACTATATTTATCTACATATAATATGTAAAATATTCAAATATCATGATAGAATTACGTCATCAATTATTTTTTTCAGCTGTAATATATGTTAATTATATACGACTATTAGAATCGATTCTTGTGTTTATAGTAACTAAGAACATTTGGGAGGCTGTGTTTCTTGTATTTGATTTCTTGCTTCTTGACATCGATTGGGATTGTTTTATTCAGGAGCTAGAAAAGACGTATTACTAGTTTATGCATATAGCTAGAAAAGACGTATTACTAGCTCATTTATGTTCCAACATTCATGATTTGACAATCTTATAGTTTATTCCTTTCAATCAGTTGATTAATACAATTCAGTATCTGTTTCGTAACGCAAAATCAATCACTTAATTATGATCTCAATTAATAAATCTCTTATGGCCTTAATCTACCAGAAAAAATAGCAACAATCAATCCGTCAAAAGGAATTAAAATGACATGGTAAAAATCCGAAAATTGGAAGGAAGCTGTAGTTACCTTTACATTTTTACATTACGTCATATTGAATTTTTATCACACAATGTCATTAAACCCAACTATTCGTCCTAACAATGTAATTAATTTATGAATCCTCTATCAAAACGTTCTGTTTAATAATTAGTAAATTTGTTTATTTTAAGTTACGTATACGTACTTATGAAAATAATATCAACAAAATATAAATTATAAGTTATAAATTATTATGCATGCCCGTATATACGAAACTAAACTAAGCTACAAAAAAGGAAAACCAACTATTCGTACTAAGAATTCAATAAATTTATGAATCTACTACCAAAATGTTCTCTTTAATAATTAATGAATTTATTAATTCTAATTATGTATTCATACTTATGAAAATAATATCAACAAAATTATAAACCACCATATATGTTTGTATCTACGAAACTAAAGGAAGCTACAAAAAATGAAAACCAACTATTTGTACTTACAATTTTAATTAATTCACGAATCTTATAACAAAATATTTTATTAAATAATTAGTAAATTACTAATTCTAAGTTATGTATGCATACTTACGAAAATAATATCAACATAATAATAAACTATCATACATGTTTACATATACAAAACTGAACTAAGCTACAAAAAAATCGATCATTTTTATCAGTTCTCTTAACTAAACAATTTATCCGAAATGAAAACTATACATCATTCAAATCTATTAGCTATTACCATCATACACATTAATAATACAATTATAATTTTTAATATCATACAATTCAAAAACTATAATTACGTTTTGTTAAGTTTAGAATAACCTGAAAATTCTTTTATATCGTACATTGTCTATAATTAAATTAACTTAATACAGTGCGGACAGAGTTACCTTCCTTGGAACAAATCTTCTGAAATAAACTTTACTTCTCTTTATGAATATTTCACAGCGCATAGACATCCATATTGAACAAATTTTTAATTTTAATATAGTCTTTCATTCAATATTATTTTAAAAAAATTAAATCAAGTTATATTTTAAATTAATTCACTTATCTTTCCAATACAACATGCTAGTATTACAGTTTATTTCAATCGATAATCATAACTTGTAAGGTTATACTTCATATCCACTAATGCTGAATTGTAAATTAATTACTTGCTTCCATTTACTTTAAATATTTATGTATTTATGTATTTATATATTTAATCATATTATTATTAATATCAGCACCATCGATTATTTATATTGAAAGTAATGTTATAAGTAAGTAATAAACTATAAGATTGTCAACATCAGGAATTTTGGAATATAAATTGTTGTCATTTATTCTATAAAAAATCTAGCTGTAATCACATTGAGCTTCTTATATGAGGATAGATATATAATAAGAACATATATTTCTACAGAAATATATATATATCAATATATATACATATATATATACATACATATATATATATATATATTGAGTAAAATGATTCCTAATTTTTGTATTAAAAATCAGTTTCTAAAGGAAAACAAACAAAATCAATAGATTGTATAGAATGTTTTTTATTGAAATAGACAATATGTTTTGAACAATAATTTGATAAAAAGAGATTTTTTAAACAAAGTCTCCTCGTCAGCAAAGATGTGTGTGTGGGGGGGGGGTCAAAGCACCAAAATAAACCTAGCATTTTTTTTGTAGTAAGGTAAATATTCCTGGTAAATTTTTTAAAAGATAAAGAAAAAGAGGGTACACATTTTCATGTGGATAAATAAATAAAAATAAAATTGGGTGAAAATTAAGGTTAAGAAGAAACATTTTTAATAAGAAAATATACATACCTCTTTATCTGCTTTTAAAGCTAGTCCATCTATACCTTGGCATGTTGTTAAATGTTGTCTTTGAATGGCTGAAACAATAATTTATGCTACTTTAAAGGAAACACTTTTAAATGTACTATTCCCATTTTATTATCGTTGGAAACGCTATATTTGAATTTAATATTATAATTTATTTAGAAAGGGATATAACTGTCATTTTTTAACAAGATATTCAAATAAGAAAACCTTGATCGGTCAAAGGGAGGAAACCACTAATTATTTATAAGGTTTAATCGATTAAACATATTAAGATTCATAAAATATATAATAATTATTCCTTTTAATAGTAATTAAATAATAATATTAATTACAGTAATTATAATAGTTATTTTACTAATATTAATAAAATTAAAATATATATAAATTAAAAATAAAATAGATAATAAATAAAAATAGAAAATTATATTAAGTAAAATAATAAAAATAATATTTATAATAATAATAAGATTAATAATAATAATAATAAATAAATAATAATAATAATAATAATAATATTAATAATAATAATACTTATTAAGTTATAAATCATAAATGCTTAAAATAGATTAGTAATGAGAAAATTTTAGGATTTATGGGGGCTTAAACCTGTCGAATTTAAAGCAACGTTTATTTTATCCCGTAGAATTTCGTCTTTTAAGTTTAAGAGAATGGATTTACTGTCATTATATTTTAATATATAAAGGGCCTCATATCCACAAAGTGCGCAGAATTTGTCACCAGGCATGTACGCTTTATAAGATCCTAGTATTTTTTATACTGTGCAGCTATAAACCACTGTTTACTTTGCAGGTACATTGTAAAGAACATGTAATTTTTCTTTTTCAATTATAGCTTGAATTAGTTTGCATATTTGTATTTTGTATCTTCCTAATTTTTTTTTTATTGTTGTGGGGATTTGGCATTATTTGATTGTGTTTTTGTTAAAGATTTATTGTATCTATGAAGGGCTTAAAAGTGTCTTCCTAATATTTTAAAACAATATCTGGCTAAGTTAGTTTTAAGATTTTAAGAGTATGGAGAGTTAAACCATAGGGTTTCCGTATGTCTGTTTTTACGCTTAATGATTTTACTTTGGGGTTTCTTTGCATTAGTGGTTAATGTTTGTGATTTTATTTGGTTTTGCATTGTGGTCAAATAATTTTTTGCTATTTCTTTGTAGGATAGCATGGTCATATTATTGGTTATTATGTTTTACTATGTTTATTATAATTATTGTAGTTTTCTATGTAATGTGTGTGTTTATCATTTTATTTTGGTATTTAATTTGTGGTTTATATCCTTAAGGGTCTCATAGTAATATTTTGTGTTTTTATAAAATATATTTTTTAGAAGATAATTTAGAAATTCTTAAAGAGATATTGGGGACTATTAATTTAAATATTGACTTAGAGTGGTTTGATTCATTATGGACATATAGTACAGATTAGTTTGCTTTATGATAGGGTTCAAAAGTAGAGTTTTCAAGATTTAAAGTTACATCCAAGAAATTAACTATTTTTTTTTTATTAGGGTCGATTTTATAGAACGTCCATAATTTTTATTTTTCGTAGTTTTTATTGGTGGAATCTATTACGAAGAGCGAATCACCTCTATAAAGCCCCCCTCTAATCTGAATTCCTTGTGGCGTATATCTTGAATTTCACCCAGGAGGAAAAGGCCAACTACAAAACAATCTTGGTTTATTTTGGTGTCTTTAATGCCTCCCACATCTTTGCTTATGAGGATACTTTGTTTAAAGAAAATATTTTCATCAAATTATTGTTCAAGACATATTAACTATTTCAACAACATCGTTTTCGAAACGATCGTACAATCTATTGATTTTGCTTGTTTCCTTTTTAACACTGATTTTTAATTCTAAATTATGAATCATTTTACTCAATATTAAAATAGCCCTATGATATTTATGCCTATTGAGCTTATTAAATATCTACATTAAAACGAGCACTGTTTTCTTTGAACAGTATTAATACATTTACTAGTATATTAAAATAAACTCTGCTCTTTAGATATAGGTCTAATTTCCTCAAAATTAATATATATATATATATATATATATATATATATATATATATATAGATCATTATAATAATAATTACAATACCAATAATAATAATAATAATAATAATAATAATAATAATAATAATAATATTACTACTACTACTACTAATAATAATAATAATAATAGTATGTTTTACGCATTATGATTTACAATAAATGCTTTTATGAATGGATGCTTACTGGCAATCAGTTCCGGAATTTTGCACAATCGAAAAAAAATGTTTACTATCGATTTTTCGCCTTTAAAATGACGTATTTTCTCCCTTACATGAGTGTAAATAAGCTTATCTAAAGGTTCACTACTTTCTGCATTCTCTCAGTTGATGAATATTTGGGTATCTTCCTGACTGTCCTTTTTATACTCCTTTGATAATCAACGACTAGTTTCTGTAGTAGACTTTTCGGTTGATGCATTCTGTTTCTTTCGGTTTTCCAGCGTTCTTCCTATTATCATTATCATTATTATTATCATTATTATTATTATTATTATTATTATTATTATTATTATTATTATTATTATTATTATACTACTACTATTGACTCACAATGAGCTGTCACGCAGGTTTTCAAAGATATTTCCTTGAAAACAGCCTGTGGTGTTCCCTGGAAGCTAAGGTATTCTCTGGAAGCTGAGTGACAAGAAGTCTCCCCGTGTTTCCAGTACTCTCCATCTCTTTCAATAGTATTTGGAAATCAATTTGCATTATCGCATCATCCGCTTTCCATTGATTTATCGTTGGCAGAGGATATTGGTCTTTATTGGAACTTGAGTTATTATATAATAATAATAATAATAATAATAATAATAATAATAATAATAATAATAATAATAATAATAATATTTCTCTCAATCCCTAAGAGTTTTCATGTTCTCTTATGATGACACTACTTTTTTGTATGGGTGATTTGGATTTTGTAGTTTCACTTTTATTAGTTCTATACGGTATTATTTTAGTTATTATATTTTTGTTTACTTCTGTTGAAGTCTCTGTATCGTGGTAGTTTCAATACGATCTGAGCCATTTTCATTATTGTTATGCTTTTGATCTTTTGAGTTTTTCATCTGATTCCGATTTCTTTCAGTCTCGGTACACTTTTTAATGTTCCTATGATTATTGATGCTGGCTTGACTGTTTTCAAATATCATATCCTTATAAGCTCGTTGGACGGTTCCGTGTATTGGCTTCGCATCTTGGTCTCTTTTATGTTCACACTATGGTTTGCTGTCACGGCAAGATTTTTCTATTATGCCATCTGGTCTCTTTGTTTGGATTGATTTATCCATGTGTAATTCCATGTCTGATAGCACTTTGTACTTCCGTACTTAAGTACTGCTACCGGTTTTTACTTGTACCATTTGTTTTAGTGTTCAAGACGCAATTTTTTGTATAGTTTCTGCCTAACCAACCTGGTCGTGTACTCGCTTGGAACTAGTTTGTTGAATATACCTATGTTATTTAGTATTTTTGGTCTCAGACTTTGCATTTGCTGTCTCATTGTGTTTTTTTTTATTATTGCTTTGATATAGTTCGCCCTAATTAACCTATTTTGTGCGGTGTTATTATTGATCGTTTCTCTTTTCGTGTGTATTTTCGTTGCTATGTTCAAGTCTTTTCGTGAGAGCCAGAGATAATCAACCTGATTAACTGTCCGTGTAGCTGTTTCTCTTTCCCTTGTTATTTTCTTTTCTCAACTCTTTCCTTTATGTTTTCTGTTTTGTCTGTTTTTACGGGGTCTCTTACTGCTATGATTAGATTTTTTATATGCTCAGCCTTATGCATTTATTATTCTTTCTTGTGTCATACAATCTTATGCACTCACGAATTTTTTTTTATATTAATAATTATTAATAGCTTTTTTTTACTTTGGAAATAAAACAAAAGTCAGAGTAATATCATGGGCAAAGC
The DNA here is from genome assembly GCF_053919585.1 of Euprymna scolopes. NCBI lineage: Eukaryota > Metazoa > Mollusca > Cephalopoda > Sepiida > Sepiolidae > Euprymna > Euprymna scolopes. Next base: position 61,451,628 of record NC_136494.1, on the reverse strand, counting down.
ATGCAAAATATTATACTTTGCAACATGGAAACTCGTAAATTACTAATGACCGATAAGGGAAATATAGTTCATTTTTATTAAAAGAGAGCGCAATGATCAAAAGAACCCTCTCGAGAATTACATAAACTAACATAGTTATGAATAAGCAATGATGTAGTTCTTTCGAGATCGGGTAAACGGACACACACACACACACATACAACTGAGAATGGTTTATTTTGATGCATGTTTTTTAAATAAATTATTATTTAATATAATGTGCATTTATGTTAGTGTATAAGTGCATATGTGTCTTTATGGAGGAGTGTATGCATGTGTATAAATACGAGTGTAATTCGAAATTATCGAATGAATGTTGATTAATTGATTACTACTTTATTTAAAACTAGCAGGACCCGTTAACCGGCGTTGCCCCGTGGAAGTCTGCTTCAGCCCTCGTAAAAAATAAACTACGATTGTTGTGGGTGACCAATCTCCAACGCCCTCATGTTAAGAACGACTTTCGGAGTAGACACTCCTAACCTCATCATGTTAAAAACGGCTTATGAAATAGACACACCCACCGTTACCATGGCAAAAACGGCTTTCGGAATAGACAATATATTATATGAGGGAAGTTGTCAAAGTATTTGCCCTGAATTTAACCTTGATATTCACTGTCAGCATACCCGCCCGCAAATACTATAAACCCCATAAAATGGGGGAGGGGGTAGTATTAGGCGTAGAGAAGTAGATTAGTTTATTGCGCATGCTTTCACATCTGGCTCCTGCTGAATAATGCATAATGCATATCTTTATATTTAGAAAACTACTTTCTCCACAAGGTTCAAATGTAGTGTGTTATTCAGCATAGTTGAAAATCTCCAAAAGTCGTCATTTTGAAGGAAATTATGGAGGTTAAGCTAAGGTAAAACAGTTCATAAAAAAATGTCTGAGCAGTGTGGATAATGAGTCCGGAAGAGGGAAGTAAACAAAAAACAAATATATTAAAAAATGTTTCCATAGGCAATATAATTTAGGGTAGATTTGTAGTTTAGCGGTGTAAATTATTTGAAAGCCGCAACGATTAAAAATAACTATTTGTATTTATATAAAACACCTCATTACACCCAAAGGCTCTAATAAAACCGGAAAGAAAATTAATTGTTATTATTTTTCAGCATTTTTATGAGGCGATGTGTATGACATTAAAAGCAGTCGTCATGCCTTTAAAGCGTTGCCTTTCTAAGGATTAACAGATTGCTCTTAAAAAGCCAAATGTGGTGTTAAAAGGCTAATTTGTCAAACTTTAGAAAAGCAAAATTATTAAGGCTATATCGCGATATCGACTGTCGTAAATTTAGTCACATAGAAAATCGTTTATCATTTTTTAATATTATCAAGCGTAAATCTACTGACTTACTTCTTGGCGTTCATGCTAAAAAACCTCTCTCTTAATATCCCACTCTAACACACACACACACACACACACACACATATACACACATACCCACTCGCACAACCCCCCATATATATATATATATATATATATATATATATATATATATATATATATATATTGAAAATATTGCTAAATAACATGTCGGACAAAATTCTAATATACATTTTTATTAATAAAAAATTGGCTACATATGTGTATAAATGTTTCAGTTTTCTGACAGTCAATGTAACACAGCAGGGAATTTGTGTCACCTATTTACGGCCAACCCTCTTTTTCTTGCTTTGAAACTGTTTCGAACAAATTTCTGGTTTTAAAGCCTTCTTATTATATCAAACGTGAGAAAACGCGACACCCAATATAATTGTAAATTTATCATTGACGAATATTCATGTATAATGTTCCATACAGTGTGTTTTGATATATAAACATGCCTGCTTACTTACAAGTCTTTTTATAATCCGTCCTAACGAGTTGATGTACACTTTTTATGTATTCTTAGGTAATCGGTGGATTTAGGCATCCAATACAACTTATCGATCTATTGCTTTGATTTTACAGTATATTTCCCTTTCTGAACAAAAAAATTCTTAATTAACACAGGACTTTCAGATTTGTACCAAAATAGCTCCCCTCAAAGAATTGTAATTTTTAAATTTATAATCTAATTAAGTTCCAAATTTGTGCACGTACTATTTCATACTTAATGTCTTATAAAACTCATGTGGCTTTTTTGTTAGCAACAAGATGCATTCATAAACTTCGAACCTATTGAGTTATATGTTATTGTAGTGATTCTACAAATTTATACACTGTGACATAATTTTAGTATACCTTTTAGTATAACTCAAAATAATTTAGTATTATCATTATTTACTAAAATTACAAAAAAGATTTCGATTCCGTATTATTTATAATTTTTTTTTTATTACATTTTCACCCCAAACAAGGCAAATTGCCACTTTGGTGTAGGGGGCTACTATCAGGGGCAACAACTACTGGGGTACTATGTAGAAATTTGGGCAGCAAGGTGTCGGTTCACGTTATACTTGAACTTCTGCACGTCAGTACTGTTGGGGAAGCAGGGACCTGGGATGGAATTCCAGACTCTAGCGGTTCTGGGGAAGAAACTATTGGAGTAAAAAGATCTTTTACATCTAGGGATCTCTACAGTGTGGGGGTGGGATTTAGTAGCCTGTCGGGTTTGTCGAGGGTGCACACGTCGTGGGGGCACAAGTGATTGCAGTTCGTCAGAGCATTCACCACTAAAATACTTGTAGAAAAGGCAGAGGGATGCAACATTTCGTCGATGGGACAGAGGCTGAAGCTTAGATGCCAGTTCAGGGCCTATCAGGTTTGCGACTCTCTTTTGAACCTTGTCAAGGAGCGAGAGACTAGTAGCAGATGCCCCAGCCCAGATGTGGCAGCAATACTCCATACATGGGCGAATGGTGGCCTTGTAGAGGTACATGATACTTTCGGGTGTTAGTATATTTCTAGCACGGTAGAGAGAGCCCACCTTTCTTGCAGCGGCCCTGGCAATGCGTTCAATGTAATTGTTCCACCTCATGTTTCCTGTGAACGTTAGGCCAAGGAGTTTGAAAGATGGACTCTCAGATAAAGAGTCGTTGGCCATTGCTATGGGTGGTAGAGAGTGTTTCTTGTAATTATTGAATGAAACTAGTTTAGTCTTGGCAGCATTGAACGCGACCAACCACTTTTGTCCCCATTCCACTACAGATTGGAGGTCTTCCTCTAGTGTTTCTGCCATTTCTTTAGAAATGTGTTCATTCGTCTTCCTGTCGTGCTTGCCATAGAGTGTAGTGTCATCAACATATATACCCATCTCAGAGGCAATATTGTCGGGGAGGTCATTTATGAATATCAGGAACAATAGAGGTCCAAGGATAGAACCCTGGGGCACCCCCGCATTTATATCATATTGTTTAGATGTACGACCGTCGAGGACAACCTGGATTTTTCTCTTATCTAAGAAGGATTTAATTATGTTAAGTATTCTACCAGATGATCTGATTTTACTGAGGAGACCCTCATGACATACCCTGTCAAAAGCCTTAGTAATTTATTCTTTTGACTGTATGGTTGTTCATATGAGTTTTATGTGTAAGCAAACACATGTACTTATTTTAAAGTACTTCTTTTCCTGAATGCTCATAGATAAGTTATGTTATAGTGTAATGTGATCAATAGAATCAGGTTTAAAGAGAGTGATTGCTGAGAAATATATAGATAGAACGAATATGAGAGCGATGTATGAATCTATTATGAATTACCGCTAATTTAAGCAATTAAAAACATAATTGTTTGATTATATCTCAACGTAAAACTGACCTATATTTTGTGCTGTTTAAGTGTAGAGAAAAATAGCTTAAAGAAAATAAATGTGTTTCAACTCATATTTGATTACTACTACCGCTACTGCTGCTGCTGCTACTAATATTACTAATAATAATCATTATATATATACATAGTGGGGCGGGCTATGATTATAGGTTGAAAATTAAGTTATTAATCTTGAACCCAACGGTATAAGTTTAAGGAAATCCAGAAATGTGGCACCTAGTTTATTGATTTAAGTGACAGTTAGAGCGACCTTCCGAGTGAATATCTGTCTCACGTTGTCTGAATGAACTGGTATCAATATGCCTAATCAAATTTCACCCGCATAATATATATATACATATATATATATATATATACATATATATATATATACATATATATATAAATATATATATATATATATATATAAATTCAGTATGATATAAAATATATAATATAATTTCTGTCTTGTAATCATGTTCCATAAATTATCGCAACCTTTTTCTGTCTGTAAACGTGGTTATGTTATAAACTTAAAAAATTAGTGAGTTAAAGTATATTAGCTGTTTGCTATACACTGTTAAATATTGTGCTTAACATTTTGTAGCCTTTTATAAATCCTGGAGATTCAGAGGAATTTATTAAATTATAAAAATAGGCGTTAGGCATTTTGTCTTGAGATCCAACAACAGTTCGAATTCATTAAATTGAAGACATTATATTTATCTTTCTACTTTTATATGCATATAATATATATATATATATATATATATATATACACGTGTTTGTGTGTGTGTGTCTGTATGTATGTGTGCATGTGCACAATAATACTCCATCCCTCTGGTGTAAAATATGAGTGCATTTACGTGAGTATCGTGTTTGTAATCTAACCTGAGACATGGCATATTTAGAATCAAGTAACCCCAAATATATCTTAATGCTAATTATCATGCATCAACCTGCGGCACAAATTCCAATCAACCCATAACGCGTTCAGTTTCTGCAAATTGCACAATGCAAATTAATAATAAATGCGGGAAATATAGAGATGAAGCGAAATAGCTTTCTCCTTTGGCAAAGTATACGTAACCTGTATAGAAATGCAATCAGAAGGAATAAAGATAATAAATCGTTTTGGGAATCGTTAGCTATTTACGTCGACTGCAGAATATTTTCGATGAATTGAAATATACGGCTGTTAGAATATCTACAATTATTGATACTAGCGGAACACAACAGCAGTTGATTATTGGTTTTCTTATCCATTTAACAAATTAATCCTGGGAATGATAATATGTCAATTGGAATTTTGCAAAGAAAGATTTTTTTTCTAAAAGTAAAACAAATAATTAAGAAAAACAGAGAACGATCACAATAAATTGCTCTCAACTAAAGGTTTTGTACATAGTATACTTTTCTCCTCTGAATCCGTATTCAATGCTCAACAGATTCGCCACTCGATCTTTAATGATATAATCAATTTGCCAAACCAATTCCTGGTTGATTACCGAAACTATGCTATGTTGACAAACAATAAATGAGTGACATTTCATTATGCAAAGCACTGTAGCTATGGAGACCATGAACATCTTGCATCTCACATGGCGTCCAGCTTTTTCCACCTTGCACTGCTGGTAGATCGGGCTGGTTGGGGTAAAGGGTTTAAACTAGGTCTGCGCAAAATAGCTTCACTTTAAGCAAACGGCTTGTGCGTTTAAGTAATCATCTATAGGATGATGAGGTTGTGTTCGTTGTTCGGAAGGTTGAACTTTTTTTATTGCGCAGTATACATTATAAGCAAATGCGTTTTCAACACTGGTATGGGAAAAATTGGCTTACAACAGAAACTTCACTACGTCATATATTTTTACAAACAACACCGGTTTAAATACATTATTCTCTTGTTGAGAAAATTTACTCTTATAAGATAATTAATCTTTAAAAAATAAAACAAATATACTTAAATACGCTTAAATACAAATATATGTACTTTTTATAAGTTATATCAATTTAAACAATACATATTTTCTTAACCCTTTCCCAATTATTATTATTGTGTTTAGTAGATTAAAAACAATGTACCTATTGTAGCATTTTAAAGAGTTTTAACAAAGGTGTCTTTGTTTTATAAGTCTAAACTTAATATATTTTCGATTAATGAGGCATCGTAATTGCTCATAGAATGATAGAGCGCGCTTAATATCTTTTTTAAGATTGATGCTCTGTTTGAATAAATCGAAGCTCATTAAATTGTGTAGAGTGTCGCAATTAAATCAAACTTATTTTCATTAAAAGCATGTTTCTCTTATATTTAGACTAAAGGTAATGTAAAAAAAAAGAAAAAACTACAACCTATAAAACATCTATTCATTGAGGACATCGTTCGCCTCACGCTAATCTATCTTTCAACATTCTCACACGTACACCCACACACATGTGAAAAGCATTAATCTACCGTAAAATAAAATCATTTTCTACTCTAGAAATATATTTGTTCGATTTGCAACAACAAGCAAGTTACTTCAGATATTAGATTTTCTTGCCCAAAAGTAACTGATTGCCGAGTTGGAAAGTCAAGATTTTATGGCCGAAGTGTGTCTAATTACATTAGTGAAAGTTGAAAGGACAAAGTAACTCTCTTTACTGTCTCCGTGGTTTATAAATTACTGCATCATCGTCCGGAATTCAATGAGGATCATCTAATGTTCAACACTGCTATACTTTTATTATCACCGAAATCCGTGAAATCGCTCATTAAAAAAAAAATAAAATGATTGCTTGATCTAGTTTAGACCCTTGCTGCAAGGTACCGGGAGAAAACTTCACATACCTCCCCGCAGTGACTTAGTTCAAAATACATTGTAGTTTACGTTTAAGGGTAGAGGATTATCACTTGATTTTATAAAATTATCTGTAAACAATAGCTTCACGTAAAGTTTAAAATACAAAAATAGAGTATACTAATTCAATTATGCTCTAACCCGAAACATTAATTTAGACGGGCCTTTGTTTTATCAAAGGGACAACGTTTATGAAATTGTTATTATATAATCACTTAAATTAAATTTAAACGTACAAAATGGTAGTACAATGGTTCAATTTTGGTTTAAAAAAGAAATTCATTTCAAATGCGTCCCTGTCTTATAATACGATTAACATTTATTTTTTAGACTGAACTTTTCTGATTGTGCAGTGAAAAAAAACCGTCATTCCAGTAAAGCAACTGGGGCTGACGGCATTCCAATTATGGTATTCAAAAAGCTTCAACTGGAAGTACCGCCCATACTTACAAAGCTATTTAAGCATTGTCTTAAAGAGTAATGCTTCTCAACACCTTGGAAAATCTCACCAGCAGGCCCTGTATTTAAGAATTTAGTTGATTGCTCATCTCTCTCAGTACAGGCCAATAAGTCTTCTGTATGTCATGAGTAAGTTGCTGGAATTTGCGGTAAATAGATAAGTAGTCTCTATCTCAGCAAAAATAACCTTCTTAGTGACATGCAATACGGTTTCTGTTCTGGTAAATCAAGAGCAGATGTGCTTACAATTATATCTCATAAGATTAACCAATCTCTAGACGGAGGTTATCTTTCTAAGGAAATTGTTCTTGAAATATCAAAGACATTTGAAAAGGTATGGCATAAAGGTCTACTACACAAGATCCCAAGCTACGATATAGCTGGAAATGTCTTCTCAATTATTAAATCATTTTTCTCTGATAGGTTCATAGAAGTAGTGGCTGATGGGCAGAAATCAGAGGCTCACAGTATTAATGCTGGAGTACATCAGGGGTCCATCTCGGGCCTAAATCTTACATCATTAAATTCTTACATCATTCGTTGACATTTATGCTGACCACACTACCGTCTAGAGTAGCACATCAAGACCGTAAACCACCAGGTTCTCTATGATTCTCTATCCTCTGATCTTGAACACGTGGTACAATGGCGAAAGAGTTGGCTGGTTACTTTTAAAGGATTTAAAACCAAGCTCCTATCTTTACATCAGCAACGCTCTGATCCCCATCTGGCATCACTTAAAATGAATTGCTCTCGTCTTTGGGGGGGCTTCATGTTTTGACAAACTTCTTACAATCTTCTTAACTCCTGACCTGAAATGGAACACGTACATCAAATCTGTTGCCAACAAAAATGTTGTGATCTGTCTATTCATCCAGTAGGTACTTCACTGCTGGTGCAATTCTCTACACGAGCCAGGTCGTCCAAGTATGGAATACTGTTGCCACATCTTTGCAGGAGCTGCTAGAAACCCTTATCCTGCCACAAAATAGACTTCTTTGCGTAGTAGAGAAAAACCCTTTATCTTCCCTGCAACTGCTTTCTCACGGAAGAGACGTTACGAGCGCGCCTCTGCTTTATCGATATTTACATGACGAGTGCTCGTCTGAGCTCCAATCTATGGTCCCCCTCGCCAAACTTTCAGGAGAAACACTCGTTTAACTGAAAACACTATCAATAACTTTCTTTTATCTGTCCACAAACCTAAATGTAGATTCTATGAACAATGTTTCTTTCTTAGAACTGCACACTTGTGGAACTGTCTTCCGTTTACCTGCTTTCCAGCTGACTACAATATGGTCATCTTCAAGATCAACAAGAAAAAAGTTCTTGATGCCCCGTTCCACTTAAGTTAACAAATTTACCGAATTTCTACTACTAATTATTACCATGATTCTGATAGTGTACACTCTTTAACCCTTATTCTTGAGTGGCTCCTGGGCCTAGAAAAGTTGTGACTTCTCTCTCTCTATATATATATATATATACATATATATATATATATATATATATATATATATACATATATATATATATATATATATATATATATAGAGAGAGAGAGAGAGAGAGAGAGAGAGAGAGAGAGAGAGAGAGAGAGAGAGAATATCATATGCATTATCTGTAGCAGTTTCTCCACATACTGGCGAATGGTAGTCCGCAATTTATTTGACAGCATTTAAGTTTTTGTCGAAGAACCTATTAAAATGTTCACCTCCTCTCACATATAGCACCGGGTATTCTCAAACAAACCGCCGCCTTGTAATAATTCGCTTCGAGATCACGTAATTTTTTTTTTTTATTTGACAAAAACTTTCAGTAATAACCTAGAAATGTAAAGTGGTCAATTGATATGATTTTTTTGATGCATAATTTAATTTTCTATGTGACTGGGATAAATTATGGTTTCCTATCTCTCACAATTAGTGTGTAGTTGAGACACTAATAAGCGATACCATAGGCATTGGGCGTATTCATTACATTGCAGCATTTCTTACATGAAGCTGACCATCCTAATAAACAGTTTGCAGATTATTTCAGGTCGGAGAAGCAGCGAAAACATATTAAAGTGGAAAGCTTTCCGACATCTCAGGAGCGGTATAGTAAAAGGGATGGGAATTTGCATTGGACTACCTATGATAAGTATAAAAAATCTATAATCGATAAAATCTGATTACCAAAAGAAAACACCAATATCGACCAAAATTAACGCACTTATACAGTCCAACAAGCAGAATAATCCGGCGTATAAATAAACAGGGGCGCGGTCGAAATGAATGTTTCTGTTTATGGTATAATTACAACCATAATACTTGACTTTTAAAATTAAAACATTAATTCAAGCCATTATATAAAAATAATTAGATAAAATCAACAGTAGGTTCTCTACTGTGCAATGTAGGTAATATTTAATTGGGAACTAAGTCATTGGGGGGGTCATGTGAATCGTCCCGTAGTGGACTGCGCGAGTAGACCAGGCAATCGATAGATTTGATTTTAATATGGACGATCAAAATGATTCCGATAGCAAAAATGTATTGAAAGTTTAGGACTATCGTTGACCATTATTGGGCAACGTCGGCTCTCCCTTCTACTTCTTAATATAATCATTCCTCAGTCCGACAGCAACTAATCAACTATTGGTCTGATGTCACTATGTTTTTGACTCTGATAATTCTTTTTGTTTAAAAAGTAGACAGTAATCATTTAACCTCCTATTTCAGTTTCAAAAGATTTACATTCTGCGTGGAGGAAAGGGTATTTTCTGGCTTTACGACTTTTCGTAATTATCGCCACTGATAATGGAGCGTTGCCATAGCAATTTTATCGATTTTTAGAAGTTCTTTTTATACGAGAACGAACTTACATGATATCGAAGAACTTCAACTGTGATCCACTTACACAGAACACTGAATAGCTTTTGGTAATATAATGCCGCTTTTCAAGTAAATGATTTCAGAATATACATCATGATAGTTTTTTTTTTCACACGCAGAAAAACAACGAGGAAATCTTTTCGTTTTTTTTTTCCGGGAAAACCTGCTAATTAAAGCCGTCGTTCGATACTTGCTTTTTGTTTCTTTTTAAATTTTGAATTGGCAACTTTGTTGTTTCATAGATGTTAACATTAAGAATTACGTTGTTTTTCACGCATTTACTTATAGGTGTATTGTTTTAAGCTCGGTTCAATATCTCTTAATTAGGCTTGTTATAAAAATACTAATTGGCGTTTACATAAATTATTTTATCGAATATATGGTTGAACACCACGTGTAATATATATATATATATATATATATATATATATATATATATATATCGCCACATTTTCTGCGAAAAAAACGAGTAAAAACTTGCCCTATGTCTTAATACACTTTATGTGTGTGTGTGTGCGTGCGTGTCTGTATATCTAGCCATATATATATATATACACATTACATTATATATATATATATATATATATATATATATATATATATATATATGAATAAAAAATACTAACGTTGGACAGGGGAGGGCGGCTTTTTGCGGTCAAAAAATACGCTTAAATATGATATTTAAATTTGTCCAGATTTCGGATATATTATTATATAATCGCATATTTAAATTGAAAAAAATATATGTATTTAAGTGCCATCAGCTGGAATCGAACCGAAAGCAAAACGAGAGCATTCAAAGTTAGTTTCGTTACCACTGTACCAACGTTACACGCAAATCAAGAGATTTAAAATTAACTAATATGAATGTACTAAATGTAAAAAGCTTTTTGAAATTTTGAATTGATTTTGGCCCCATAAAAACTATTTTAAACAGTTACAGACCTATAAAATAAAAAATGACCCATAAAAATGCAATCATTTGAGACATCTAACTCTACTCTACGACTTTTAGTTTCGGGAAACATAGAGTTTAAAGATATGGAGACAGAGAAACTGGCAGACACTATCTTTTATATATTAATGGCATCGGGGCGAAGGGGGTCGCCCGGTTTGCCCGGGCGTAAAATACGCTTAAATACAATAAAGTAAGTGTGTGCCATCCGTTAGAATCGAAACTGCAGCATTTAAAGCTGATGACGTTACTACTGTATCAAGGAGACACGCATATGAATTAACTAAAAAAAAAATATATAAATAAACTAAGCTAGAATGTACAAAATGTATAATGATTTTTTTAAATGTTGACCTATTTTGTACGGTTTAAAAACTATTTAAACCGGCTAAAGACCAATAAAGAACGGTCCATAAAAAATAGAATCGTTTGAGGCCGTTAGCACCGTTCTGAGACATTTCTCTTTTTTCTCTCTATTTCCCTCCCCTCTCTCTCTCTTTCCTTCTCTCTTTCTCTTTTCTTCTCTCTCTCTATCTCTCTCTATCTCTCTTTCTCTCTCTCTCTCTCTCTATATATATATATATTTATCAACTAACTTACCTCAATATCTAAGAGTCCGATATATCTTGTGAAGAATATAATCAGATGAAATGATGGTTAACTCAATGTGTAATATAACATGTATAATGTGGAAAAAGATACAATGCAATAAATCAGATATTTATGCTCTGATGGTATCTTTAATGTCGTAATAATAATATTCAATTACTCCTCGCTTGTTGCCGCCTGTTAGCGTCTTTTATTGACTGAATAATCTATTCTCTGGGAGTGTCAGTATTTTCAACTATATCCCAATCCCCCGAGTTAAATCTTTATCGAATTTTACTTTCAATAATTATTTTTTTTAAGATTAAGACAAAAGTCATTTTCTCTACTCCACAACTATATCTCCCAATTTTAGGCGGAGTCTAGCACTTCTACTACATCAGAGTGTAATTGTGAAAAAAGGCAGCTTAACCCTCAGTAATACTTCTCCAAAAGTAGCACTGTCTTATTCCAGTAACTGTGAAAATTCTAATAGTAATTGAGGAAATTTGGAGATAAGCGAAGTACATATACAGAAGCTGGTGTTACCGTATTTTTACTCAGTTCAGGACTAATCAGGCTAAACGCTGTTTTACACTGTAAAGGAAACCGTCGTGTCACTGTGATTATGCCATATATCGCTGTTTAAATCTCTCTCACTTTATATATATATATATATATATATATATATATATATATATATATATATATATATATGATTGTTGAGCTGGATTAAATCCGACGATATGAAATAAAATGGAGGTGGAAGGACCTGGATACTCAACGTTTCGCCCGATCTATGCGGGCTTCTTCAAGAGGGATGGTCATTCCCTCTTGAAGAAGCCCGCATAGATCGGGCGAAACGTTGAGTATCCAGGTCCTTCCACCTCCATTTTATTTCATATATATATATATATATATACATATTAAAAAGTTTGACTCTTGTTGAGGTAATCTACATCTTAAATTTCAATTGTGCAGACCACATATTGGCAGAGGTGTTTGTAGATTCTGCAAAGCTGAACTCTTTCAACTTTGACGTTTTGAAGCCAAATTTTAGCCCAAAAACTGATTAAAAACCTGCTGCATGTCTAAAGACCGTTTATACAAAATTTGAAATGTTTACACCCGTAATTTTCTGAATAGTTTTCTAGAGGTCGCAAAGGTCAAATCGTTTGAGCTTCGACCCTTTGATAGCCACATTTTATGTCAAAAACCGATTAAAAACTTGCCCTATGTTTTAATACAATTTATTTAAAATTTCAAATGTTTAGACCAATAAATTTGTGAGAGGTCAAATATTTTTTAACTTTAACCCAGTTTTCTCCATTTAACATTTATTATTTTGGGTTACAGTCATATGTAAAAGTTTGATCAATGTTCAAGTAATCTATATCTAAAATTTCAAGTGTTTTAACCCAAAATTGGCGAAGCAATTTGCTAACGTTTTGAAAGGCTAACTTGTTAGAGGTTGCCTTCTGGAGAATTAAATTTCTTGTGGAAAACGGACAAAAGAATTTCCAAAATCGCAATACCTCCTATGTCAAATTTCAAGTCTGTAGACTGAAAATTGACAGAGTAGTTTGGTAGGGAAATGTACACGCACGAACAGACAGACACACGGAAATTTCATTTTTATAGATATACTAGCAGTTCCGCCCAGCTTTGTTCGGTCATTATGTACTGTTCATAACTATATGTTCATATATATATATTTTATATAGGACTCACCATTTATCAAGGCCAAGAGACCACTCGAGTATAAGGGTTAAAGAGTGTAAAGTAGAAATTGGAAAATATAGTAACCGTTTGTTATGGAGATTCGGTAAATTTGTTAACTTATATGGAACGGCTCACCAAAAACTTATTTACGTTATATATATATATATATATATATATATATATATATATATATATATATATATATATATATGGCCCCGACTTCAGAACTCGACTCTCGGGATGCTGATATCATTACCATCTTCAAGAAGGGGGACAGGCAGAACTGTAACAACTATCGGGGAATATCACTGCATAGCATAGCGAGTAAGATTTTCGCTGGGATTCTCCTTGACCGCCTTCTCATGCTCGCAAAGGACGTCCTGCCGGAGACCCAGTGTAGTTTTCGACCTTCCCGGGAGACATGACTTTCTGTGTAAGGCAACTGCAGGAGAAAAGCCTTGAAAAGCAACAGCCCATGATGTTCGTCTTTTGGGCCCTTAAAAAGGCTTTTGATAGTGCCACGACCTGCCAAGTGGATTCTCCTCGGGAAATACGGTTATCCACCCGACTTCGTTGAACTGGTGCGTGCCCTCCATGACGAAATAGTTGGAAGAGTTTGTTATCAGAACTCTCTTTCAGACCCAGTCACCATCAACGGTGGTCTGAAGCAGGGGTGTGTTTTGGCTCCAACGTGTTTCTCGCTGTACATCGCAGCAATGCTCAGTGAGATTCCACCAGACATACCTTCAATTGGCCTGCAATTTCGCTTGGACGGAAAAATTTTCAACCTCGCACGACTCCGTGCCAAAACCAAAACCACCTTATGCGAATTGCGAGAACTACAATATGCTGACGACAACGCCACTCCAGGTCAGACGGTAGTCGTTAGCAGACGCATATAACTTTGCATATGAAAGGTTTCAGATGCAGGTCAACACGGACAAAACCGAGATTCGCGTCCAACATCCGCCAGGACAGACGCTTCCAGCTCTGTATATCACAATTAACAACAAACTACTAGAGGAGGTAGATCAATTCTCATATCTTGGAAGCATTTTAACATCTACTCCTACATGCAAGAAGGACGTGGAGAACAGAATAAGGGCAGCCCATTTCGCCTTTGGACGACTAATCACCACGAAGATAATGGTGCTCCACGCTCCAGTACGCATGTAAAACATGGACACTATACAGAAGTGAAATAAAACATCTGGAAATCTTCCAACAAACAAAATTAAGGCCAATTTAAAAATATTCTGGCAGAGCCATACATCCAACTCTGGGGTATTGGAACGTGCCAAAATGACAAGTGTTGAGGCCACGCTTATCCTCCACCGACTTCGCTTGACAAGCCACGTCCACAGAATGCAAAATGCAAGGCTTCCCAAGAGGATGATGTACGGAGAACTGGCAAAAGAACCAAACAACAAGGAGCACCAAAAATACGCTACAAAAACCAGCTGAAGCGAACTCTGACAGCAACTTACATCGACCACACCTCGTGGGAAGAGGCTGCAAGGAGACGAAGGCGTATAGGAATGCTGTACACCATGGCAGTGCTTACTTTGATGAGAAAAAGAGAAGTAGGAGAAGAGGCTGGAAGAAGGAGAAGGGAGCGAGAGCAAACTCATCTCCCTCCCCTCCCCTGTTAGCACTGTCTGCGGCTCTTTCGCCATAGAATCGGACTGTACAGCCATGTATCACATAACCATCCACCCACCTGATGAGAAGACCCAATGTTCGGATACGAGTAGGAGCCCACGACGACGATATATATATATATATATATATATATATATATATATATATATATATATATATATATAAATCTTTGACTCATGTCCATGTAACCTAAATCTAAAATTTCAAGTGTTTAGGCCCAACATTGGCGGAGGATTTTGTAGAGTCAGCAAAGCTTAACTCTTTCAACTTTGACATTTTGAAACCAAATGTTCGCCCAAAAACTGATTTAAAAGCTTGCTGCATGTCTAAATACTTTTTGTGTAAATTTCGATTGTTTACACCCAAAATTTACTCAATAGTTCGTTAGATACCGCAAAGGTAAAATCTTTTTAACTTTGACCCTTTGGTAGCCACATTTTTTTTTTACCAAAAACCGATTAAAAATTTGTCCTATGTCTAAATACACTTTATGTAATATTTCAAATGTTAAGACCAGAAAATTGTTGAGAGATCAAATTCTTTTTAACTCTGACCCCAGTTTTGGCCCTTTAACATTTACTTATTTTGAGATCAAATTATATTAAAATGTTTGATCAGTGTTCAAGGAACCTACATTTAAAATTTCATGTGTTTAAACCAAAACTTTTCAAAGATGACATCATTGAATTTGATGCATTGAAAGCTAAATTTCCGGGTGAAAACTGATTAAAAAGATTTTCCTAAATCTCACTACTCCTTATTTTAACTCTTAAGTCTTTAGAATGAAAATTGAGAGAGTAGTTTGCTAGAGAAATATACAGACACAGACAGACACACATAGAAACAATTTCACTTATATATATATATATATATACATATATATATATATATGTATATATACATATATATACATATATATATATATATATATATATGATTATTATATATATGCTTATCTGCCTTGTTACACATGTTTCAATCGCCGAATCGTATGAACGATCCGAAAATTTCATCAGACTTGACAAAAATAATATTTATGATCAGGAAAAATAGATATTGGAAAAAGCCCAAAAAATGCACACAAAAAAAGAAAAAGAATTCAACAAGATATCAGTAGCAGTTAAGTTTTTAAAACACATTATCAGGTGATAAGGAGCGAAGTGAGGGAGTATACAATTACGACGCGAGGGGGATTTTAAAATATTAAAACATATACGGATGGGAATAGAAGGGTGAGGGAGAAAGATTGAGAAAAGGTGGAAAAGTAGGGTGTGAGATGGGTAAAACTTTGAAGAAAGAGTATGGGGGTAAAGAGAGGGATACGAAAACACACACACACAACACACACACACACATATATATATTATTTCAACCTGTTTTTTTTTTGCTAAAATTATTATAGGTTGTTTCAATCGACAGGAAAATAATATTAATTTACTTACATTATCTAATGATATCGGCAGAAGAATATTATTCGCCTGTCGATTTAAGCAACCTATAATGATTTAGGAAAAAAAAACGGAGGTTGAAATAATAAAAGATATTTTGCTCTACTAAAATATTGAGCAGGTTTCCCCTGTTTTTAACCAACTATATCAATTTATATACATACATATATGCATATATATATATGGATACATATACGTATATATATATATATATATATATATATATATATATATATATGTATATGTATATATATATAATTTAAAAAATTTGGATTTTAAAATTGGATTATAAAATGTTTGGATTTTACAGTCATTGGATACTTTACTGTCACCAGACAATCCATTCACGTGAAACCACCTTTTTCTTCACCCCATTCCCTCTGCTTCACTTTTTGTTATCAAGTGATATCTTTGACTTACTTGCAGTTTCAACAAATACTTTTGCAAGCAAAATCCGATCCCGCATTTTGTAAAATCCTACCCTCTGATGAGAAGGAAAGTATTTCTTTGAATCTCCGCGGATTAAGGACTATCCATTTATTTAGTGTTTCCCATTTCAGAAGAAATATGTTTAACTCTTTTTCAAAGTGTTTTTAACATATTTTATTAACTATTTGCTCTATATATATATATATATATATATATATATATATATATATATATATATATATATATATATATATATTATATTATATTATATTATATTACTCATATGCCAACGTTGCCGGAAAACAAGATACAATGGAGAAGTTCAATACCTAACCTTGAACAATTCAGTATAAACTCATATTTAGATTTACAATACCCAGACTTTTTCTATGTATGCACGATAAAGAAAAGTTATTGATACCTGTAGAATATTTTTGTAGGTTTTTTTCTTGTGTACTGCCGTCATTTGTAGAGTGGCTGGGCTTAAATGCATACTTGTGAATCTAATCAAAAATAGGGGTATAATTTATTGTACGAAGATGTAAAAACGACGTTTTACGTTCAAGTTATACGGTTGAAAACCGATCGAATTGATGGCATCGTACAAAAAAGTTACTTTTTAAATTAAACATTTTTAGTAGATTTATTGGGGTATTTTTAGTAAGTATAAAGAATAAGCATTTGGTACTATATTATTGCATTCTTACGTGAAAATTGGACTTAAAACTTCCTGTTGCTTGTTTTAGTTTGTTATTTAGTAGTTCGTTCATTTACACGAAATGCGCATATATAAAGCTAATAACGACTTAGTTAAAAGAACAATAGTTGTTTCCGACTTATATTTTCATAAATAACATGAAAAGAAAGCCTAGACGAACACGTTTTCTGTAAAAACAGCTTTTTTTTACTATAAAAGGCTTTTGTACTTATATTTTAGAAAGTTTGTTACATATTTCTTAATAAAGATTTTAAATCTTCAGCATGTATTTTATTGTTAATTGCAATCAATTAATGTTGTAAATTTCAGTGAATTAAAACAACTGTTATAAACAAATTTTATAAAATCTGTTACATTAAAAAAATATGTTCGATTTTTTAACAAGAATACAAATTCGTCTGCATGTCTCATACGGTTATGTTTAATGAATTAATGCCGGTTACAAACCAATAGTTCAAGAACAAAGGGCCCAATATTTAGTGTTTCCTAATAATGGATATGTTTTCTTCGTAAAATATAGGGGTGTGGATTAGTTTCCAACCGGAAAACAGCTATTAAACAAAAAAGCGGGATACGCCTTTACTATATTTTCAAAACTTACCAAGAATATGAAATGTATAAAAACCGGTGAGTTTGTGGGCATGTAAAAGTGTAAACTGGTCCTTCTTTTGCATGGTACTAAGTGGGTGCGATTAGTCGTGTTGAAGGTTATTCGGCACTATAAATAATTTCCTGTGCAAGCACTGCTTAGTCAAATATTTGTGCAATTACTGTGTCAGAATTTTAAAGAATATTGAGGAGTGACTTGGAAATACATCTCCGATATCCTGATGTCCGAATTAAATGATCAAACAATGACAATATCGGATATCGAGATTAGAGCCACTGTACACACAGACAAACAGACACACATGTACGCATACATATATAACTCTGTGTTTAATTGTACTTCAATCGTAGTTATCAGAAGTCAAGGGCTCCGTTATCTGAGATTTACATATTTCTCTATTTAAAACACATCGATATTTGAATATTCCAAAAAGTTCTCCTTTCGCTCCTAAGCATTGAGTTAATGAAAAAATTTCAGAAAATTATTTCTCCCTCTCCAAATGAAGATTAAAATGTTATCGTATATCACCAAATCTTAGAACGAGAATTCATCTAGTCTATTGGAGTATTCAGTTTCGTTCTGTGACTTGAGATAACAGCATTTAGGAAAGGTGCACCATTCCTCGAGAAGACAATGTGGGTAAGCAATGCTATCTTATTTGGGCTGAGACTATTATGTTGTTTTGAATATTTAGTCAAGGGTTATTTTTTACAAGAGAGTAACTATTTATCGATGCCCGAAGCTACCTCAAAGACAACAGCGTAGTAATCTATTATGGTGAAATTTTGTATAACTTTATAATTTAAGGAAACGATTAAACAGGAGATTGTTCACATTCGGCTGGAAAACAACTATATTTAAATCAGCTGAGAATCAGTCAAATGGAACAGTGTTGCACAGGGAGGCGTTTAGGTTACGGCATTAATATAGGGTGGGGACGCGTTGATAGTGGTTATATCTAGAAGGTGATTTTTGAAGAAATTTGGCAGAGAACGACTACAAAGTGATACTCGAAGCGCACTTGCCATGGAAATAACGATAGAGTGGCAGGCTCGCAACATATCTTCTGAAGTAAAATTTTCAAGGAAGACAAACTAGATCTTGGAGCCAGTTTTGAACTCTGTAAAAGCAGGATCAGTTGCTCCGATCAGCTTCTGACACATGTGGCAATAGTATTCTATCCTAGCACGTACCATTCTTTTAAGCGGGTGGAGCATTTGCATCCGCAGTGAGATATCTATAGAACAGTAAAATAATCCAAGCATTTTCCGGGGATTTTATGTATTTCTTCTATTTCAGATCACTATCGAAAGTCAGTCCCGAAACGAGTAAAAAATAGTGCTTCTCCACCACGAGAGCCATTCATTTCAGTTGAGGCTAGATGAAGGACAGAGTTTCCATGATGGAAAAAGAGAAGCTTAGTATAACATGCATTAAAACAAACCATTCTCTATTTTCCTCCTTGCACAGGTCGGAAGAATCAAAGAGAACTTGATCATTGCTAGCCTTCAAAGTGTTACCATAGATTTTAATGTCGTATGCATAAATGCCCACGAACGATTTGAAAATGTGACAGCGACATCGTTGATGAAGACCAAGAAGAGAGTTGGACCCAGCATGGAACCCCAAGGGACACGAGCGTTGATACTATGAGATTCTGATTTCTACACATCAACAATTGCACTTATTAACCTATCAGATATAAAGGATTTAATAACTGAAAGGACATTCCCAATTATTCTTAGCTGAATATCTTATGAAGTAAACCTTTATGCCGCACTTTATCAAAGGCCTTAGATATACCAAACGCTATTGCTGTAGTAACAAATCCTCCCTCAAGAAATACACTATACATGCGTTAGCACATCAACTGTAGATCTACCAAAACAGAAATCATGCGGTAAGTCATTCAGAATTTTATTTTTACTGAAGTTGTTGACCATTTTTCTATTGATCACAAATTCCAGAATTTTAATTATTGGGGCACAGAAGACTGATTGGTCTGTACTGAGAGGTAAATGACCAATTTCCAGAATTTTTAGTACGGGGCAGACTGAAGAAGTCCTCCAAGAAGTCGGAAAGCATTTCTCCTTAAGGTAACGTTTAAACAGCTTTATAAGTATGGGTGCTAGTTCCACTTGAAGCTTTTTGAGCACCATGGTTGAAAGGGACAGTTGCATTAATGGAACTAAGGTTTTTTACAAGTTCGTTAACATCACACACAGATATATCTATGCCCCATAGCGTGTTATTGCTACAGGGGGAAACACGGGGAATAAGCGATGCCAGGTGGTCCTCACAAAACTCCTGCCTTGAAAAAACTTGGGCAATAAAGTATAGTGTTTTATGGCTATTCAAATTCCCTCTCTCTCTCTCATTCTCTCTCTCTCTTTCGCTCTCTTTCTCTTTCTTTCTGTCTATATGTGTGTATGTGCTTGGTTTAGATTTATTAATATTTTACATTTTTGTGCAGTATGTGAAATACATGGTTCATTATTTCCCTTGTTGACATCTGAAACCTTTATCGTCATGTAATATAAGTGAAAGTTTATAATATGATAAAAAACGTCGCCTTTTATTATAAAGCGGAACACGTATATGTCGCTCATTGTTGGATTGCTTTGAAAGTGCATTAATTGAACCCTCTAAGAAAAACGCGGAAAACTATACCTCATATAAAAGAAACTTACAAGTGCATGTATTTTATTTTCCCTTTATTATCCACGTAGTGAGAATTTTACAGAGCAATGAGTGGATCTGTGAATTCATGTGTAATTTAAAAACATATTGGTTGTAATTAGATATAAAATTACTCGTGCCATATATAGCATTATTACGTTTACACACCGTCTATCGCCAGATCACCTAACTTAAACAACTGGAAAGGTGAGGATTCTGTAATACTAAGCGCTGCATTAGGTGGAGGGACACCACTACTCTCAGCAAAAAATGTAAGGTGCCTCCCTCTCTCTGTTAGTGTTTAGGAGACTTTTTAAAAAGGTCGTGAATCCACATCACCGCCACGTTCTCCAAACTTTGGTATTACCACAATATTGGATATTTCGTTTCTGTAATAGTCTCATACCAGGAACCGACAGGTTCATTGTCGTAGCTTCAACACTGTAAACAAGCATGCTGAAATAAGCATGTGAATACCGAAATGACAACGTTATGATAATCTTTAAATAATATATACTTTATTATAATTTACAAACATTTGAATTTATTAGATTAGGCAAGTAGATGTAACTAACGTTTAAACTTTCCGAAAGTTTAGATGTTACTCAAATTTCGACACGCAACACTTCTACCTCAATATGACAGCTGGAATGTTTTTTATATAATAAACCCAATCGTTAACTGCTTGATTATATTCATCATTGCTTCATTGTATAGACTCATCACCCTGATGAATGTTCATATGAAATCACTTCACAAAAATGTCACTCAGAAGGGTGTGTAGCTAAGTGAATTTGGAAAGATTCATAATTATAAATGTCTATTCGTTCAAGTACTTTTTTCAGAGGATGACATCCCGTTAAGTTGTACAAACTAAGACTTGCCAATTAAAGTTCTTTTTTCAGACCTGATAACAAATAATGAAAGCAAACAAATCAATCAGCGCAGTTTGATTTGGATCGTTTCAAGTTTAAACTTGGTAATTTTCAATTTGGCAAACATTCAGACGGAATTACCTAATAGGAATTTTGGCAGATAGCGCTGGAATTAGGCTTCCTACTGATGGTCGATTTTTAGGAAAATCTGACGAAATAAAAAAGAGCAAAAATTCCCTTAATCATTATCTAGTATTTAATGGTTGAAGTCTATTAGCGTACACATTCCACAGAGCATTGTTCCTAAGCAATATACATTTTTACTGCATACATTAAATAAATGATTGGACTAACTGAAATGCACTAAAGCGTTTTCTCTTTAAAAAATATTATTATACAGCATAAAAAGCACGACTTTTAAAAGCTACTACAATGAAGATTTGTTTTTAGTGTAAATAAAGAATCAATTATACTTTGTTTGGAATTTATCAAAGCGAATAACTACCTGAAAAAAAGTTAAAAAGCTTTATAAATTGTCATAATGATATAATTATATACTAAGAGGATAAAGATGCATAATAGAATAAACAAAATATTAATACTTACGAGAACCTTCTATGACAAGTATTCGTTGAATATAGATGTGAAGATGACACTGCAAGGAATCACCTGCATTATATTTTTTTCCGCAAATAAAAAGTTCGTGTAAATATCTTTTTATAGAAATCTAACATAAACTATGAAAATTCTGAAAGTTGGACATAAACATCATTGAAAGTGGCATTTAAAATTTTCAGTCTAATTTTCGATTGTCATCCGATGGATACTATCATAGGAACCTCATCACAGTTCATTAACAAATATGTTCTTCTTACATGCAGCTTTAAATATGAAAGAAATAATATTTACCACCGAAAACTGTAAATAAATAGAGTGAAGAATATAAAAAGCACTGTCTTTCTCACAATTAAAATAATGTTTCTTTTACTTAAGGTATAAAAGATGAGTATATTTTAAGTTAAAAATAAATTTTCAACGAAAGCTGAAAGCGACCTGAATGCTCAAATTTTTGAATGGCTACTGCACTGAAATGTAGGGAATGGCGGTACTACTTTCACAGTAATTGTTTTGTTACTTATTCTTATAATACTAAGTGTTTAGCAAATGGGTATCCAATACGATAGTGTATTGTATATGACATAACTGCAGACAGAACCTGTACTACAGCCCATCTCGGAATCGTTAGACTATTTTTTCACAAATCTATTGGTATTGTTCCGGTATAGCTTTAGTATATTTTCTCCATCTTGTTTGTATCGCAACTTATGTTTTTTTTTTGTTGAACATGCTTCCTTGGAATTGATTAGGTTGTATGGCATTAAATGTGAGAATATTAATTACATCATAATCATCACTGGTTAGTTTCTTTGTTATTTAAAACGCTTCTGTCTTTTTAATTCTTATTAGTATTTCGAGATTGCTCCGAGTTTCTGCGACTATTTTTGTCTAATCCCCCATTATTTATCAGTATCAAATAGTTCATGTTTAATGTCTGCATAGATGGCAACGCGTTTATCTCTGCTTCCCTTTCCTTGATTGATTATAAAAGGCACACCTGGCGTACAACGACTTTATTTCCTGCTTTACATGTGTGCAATTGATCCAATGTTCTTCCTGTCAATTCTGGTATGATTATTCTGTGTTTACCATATAACTCTTTTTTTATCCTTTCAAGTATAACCAAAGACTGTCGTTAATACATTAGTGTCAGTCGCACCTAGCTTGCTTCTGCCGGTGCTTGTAACCGTCCAATATTCACCACCGTGCACCAACACACATTATAATATCCGTCTATATAGGTGAATTTTTAGATTCTCTTTCTATTTGAAACCATCTAAGCTAAGCTTATTCGAACTTTTCTGCTTTTTTTGCTTTAATTGAGGTGTTCATATGCATGTCGACGTATGCAGAACATCAGCATAGTGATAACATATTTATTTATAAATTCAAATTAGATCTATTTTTGATGCAGTTGGGTATTTTTTATTGTCAGCTGACCTTTATATAAAACGAATTTGGATTTCTTAAATACAGGACTGTCCTTTTCCGTTTTAAATTGATCTTACTTTAACATGAGACTTTTTTTTTAAATTTTATCTGAAGTTTATTTCGCTTAATATAAGCGTCATCAGAATTTACACAATGCAAATAAAGCTTCCTCTCGCAGTTAACACAAGTGTATATAATACACATTATGTTATTTATAGAGTGAGCAATGGTATTTTATCAATATTTACATGAGATGTCATTTTTTATTGTGTTGTTGTTTTGTGTAGGTAAAACCAATCATTAAACATGAAAAAGCAAAACTTAATTGTAGTTTAGATTTTTAAAGATGATTATGATATCTGCTTTTATTAATCAACATAGACATTGATTAGCAGTTATTTTATAATGATTTTTAATAGCTGACATATCTATTGCTCCTATAAGTTACACAAGTTATTTGAGAATAAAAAACTTGAGAATATACTTAAAATATGGATTTCATACTTTTCTATATTTAGCCATGAAAATATATTGTTGCGTCAAGAATAAAAAAAAATCATTGGTCCATGCTTTTTGATAAGATTGCGTTTTAGACGAGCAAAGTATTTTGTTTGTATCTTTCCCGTCATAAGGCGAACTTTTCCTCTTCATAAACTAACACATGTGTTAATACATACGAAATCCTATCAAGTAAACACGCTGTAATATTTTAATTAATAATAATCAATAAAACAAATATACGTGTTCTGTTATTGCTTCATCGTCGCTGTATAGTGTTTCATAACTGGCCGTTTCGTTTCGTAGTTATTTCATCTGTTTAGTTAAACAAATAACACGTTTTACGGTTGAAAGCCAGAGGAGTGGCGTCCAATGAGGTATGTGCAAAGTTTTGTTGGGAGAAATACATTTACGAGAAAGGAACTAAATGACTAAATAAGTATTTTGTAAATCTAAACTTTCGAACTTAAGACATTCGTGACTAAACTGGGCAGAAACATCGGTAATATTCGTTGAGATTATCATTGTTCTACCTCATGTGGTCATGTCTCGTACACATAGCTTTCCAGGGAGAATTGAACTTAAAACTTATTCTTTCTCTCAGACATCATTCGCAATCGTTCGAGCCTGCTTTATCTATGCGTTTGACTGCTTTATCTATGCGTTTGACCTCTGCATTTTCCGTTTAAATCTAATATGACCTTTGTCAAAATCCATACTATCTTACTTAGTTGCTAGTGACATAAGTCACGAACATGCATCAACGGTGCAGATAAAATTACGATGCAGAAATTTATTGGGAACATATCTCCATTGTCAAGATGTTTCAAAGTTCTAATTGATAATAAAGACATTCACATCTGGCTTTTGCCGGAGACATATAATAGACTAAAGTAAGAATCTGCTTTATTGAGAAAGGTGGATTGCTATTTTCTGAACTCACGCCATGACTGCACACAACAGATCGTGTCAGCCGTCCTAGTTATCAGACAATATTAAGAAATGCAATACATTTCATCCATTATTACAATTTAGTAAAAGTTTAAGAAAAAACGAAATGAATACTTAGAAATGTAATATGAAATTGGACTAAAAACTTGAAAATTGATCTTAAATTAAAATGCACATCATGAACTTTAACAAAATAGATTAACAAAAAACGGCACAGCCTCACTTTATTAAATTTTATGATTTTTTTTTAAATTAAAATAATATTGACCTCAAATTAAAATAAGATTTCAAAAAATGATTATCGTTTTTTTTAATTAAAAAGATGAACTAATAATTAAAAAAACACTAAAAATTAAAAGGCTGAAAAAGATATAAAAGTCAAATTAATAAAATCAAAATGTAAAAAAGAAAAACAGTAACTGATAAAAGGCTAATTCCAAATTAAAATTCCCATGTGTACTTTTTACCAATTTTACATAAAGTTAACCTTTAAAGGTGAAAACTGTAAATTATAATTGTAAGCTTAACTCTTTAATTCAAACTTGTGATTTTCTTTCACAAAATGTGAAATTACATAAAAGCATGCATATTGTAGGAATCATGGAAATAAGTGTATGGTAGATCCTGTCGAAACAATAGTTAATTGTTGCTAGAAACGTATAATATTATAACATAGATTTTTCGATTAACTATGATCACACGTGCTTCAAGGAGTTGTATGTTACAGATCAGTTATAAAGATAAACCTATTTACCATCTGTAAAAATTCACTAACATATAATTATCTTTGATTTTATTATGTTAATAAAATGTAGACTGTACATAGTGCACCTAACAAACTAAATTAACGTCATGGGCTATTAAATTGATATAAAAACCAATCTGATCAGAGTCTGGTTATTTCATTATCTATATATAATCATTATTTTTTTAATTAGCAAAAATATGGTCCCTCGTACTTTATATTTTTAAAAGTAGAAATAATGAGCGTTAACTATACTAAGTTAAATATATATATATATTTATATATATATATATATACATATATATATATCGTGTAACCCGAATATAAGAGACTCGAATATAAGAAAAGAGGATATAAAGCGCAGTCTCACTTTGACGCAAGAGCCTCAATTGAGGCGATCTTTACAACAATACTATGCAAGGAGTTGAAAAGCGAGATGTCTGTTAAAGTTATACTTGTAATTCTGCATATCCGTACAATCAGGGATGTAGGGACCCTGCATGTTATTCTAAAGTCTAGCAGATCAATGGAAAAACTATTTTAGTAGAACGCTTTCTGACATCTAGGGATATCTAAAGTGTAGAGGTGTTAAGCTGCTTGTCTGGTTATCTGGGAGTATATACGTCGATAGAGTACACACGCTTGAGTTCGTTGGAGTACATTCCATTCAAGCCTTTGTAAAACAGAATCATGGGAGCGACGGGACAGAGACGGAAGTCTGTTTGATAGGACAGGATTTATTATGTTTTTCTTTTGTTTGAATGCTACCTAAGAGCCAGAGACAAGTGGCAGATGAACCCGCACACATGTGGCAACAATACTCAATGCATGGCCGAATGATATATTTGTAGGACTACTGGATACTTTCAAGTGTAATTAATTTTCTAGTTCGGTGAAGATAGATCAACTATTCGCAGCAAACTTCGCAATTATCTCAGTGTATTTGTTACAATTCACTTTGAACCGAGGATTTGAACGATGAACTTTAACCCAAGGTGTTTTTTTAGTCACAGTTATCGTTGGTTGAGAAGGTGCCCCGTAATTATTAATAAAAAAAGTTTATCCGTGGCAGCATTGAATGTTAGAATATATTTATGTCTCCATTTTGATACAGACTAGACGTGTTTCGCTATAGTTACAACCGTTTCCTCAGACATGTCTTCATTCTTTTCCCCTCGTGTGTGCTATAGACTGGTGTTATCAGCAATTATAGATATCTCAAAGACAATTTTATCAGAGAGGTTATGTGTGAATATGAAGAATGATAAAAGTTCACAAATCCACCAATATGGCATTTATATGATATTGTTTTGATACACTAGCATCAAGAACAATATGGATTTTCTCTCATCTAAGAAGGATTTGATTATGTTAAATATTCCTCTAGAAATACAATATTGTTAAATTTTCATAAGATAACCACTGCACCAGCCATTTGAAAGAACTTTGATATGATAGGACTACGAAGCCCCCCCCGTCTTATCCAGTACGAGATATATATGTCCAGAAATTACATTTAGATTATCCGATGTAGTACGGGCTTGCCTAAAATAATAGTGTCAGTCAGAGAGAATTATCTAGTAACTAGTTGACTAGTGTTACATTGATAAAATATCCAAAGCTTTTAACGAAGAGAGAAAGAGAGAGGGAGAGAGAGACAGAGAGAGAGAGAAAGAGAGTGGGGGAAACTAATCGGGTGATAATTGTGTAGATTAATTCTTTCGCGATAATTCTTGAATTCTGAGACGACAGAGGCAAATTCCCAGCAGTTATGATAGCAGATTTGGTAAGGAATCAGTGCAAGACTTTGGATAGCACTGGGTCCACTTTCGAAGAAAATTTAAATAGTATAGCTTGGATGAGATCAGGATCACACGCCTTTGAGATATATTAGTTTTTTTATGATATAATGAACTTGGGAAGCGATTATTATCTCAATTATTTATAGATTCTATATACACCTGTCTATTTATGCTAGCCATGTCGGATAAGTCTGCGAGTGCATGCTACCTCTGAGGGATGGCAGTTGCGCAAGTAGAAGTAAATCATTAAGGAAGGATAGATATTAAAAACTCCTCAACACACTTCGAGAATTATAGCGTAGTGATTAGAGGCATTGACTCTCTACGGTGTCAAGTGAGCGGTTTTTTTAAGATAGGGATCCAATCTTACAAATCAGGCTAGAGGAGTAGCTGAGCAAAATATAGAGTAGACAACAACGATAGAATACAGCAATTACTAGGCGAACAGTTTTAAAAGTTCAGCATTCCTGTTGCAAGTAACCACATCAAGATTGCAAGAGGATGAATTTGTAGAAACAGTGAAACAACACCAATTATCATGACAAAAGTCTGCAAATAGAATGAATACACACAGATATATTTATTATATAGCCATTATATAACATATACACATATATATAAAATATAGTACATAATTTGGCTTAAAAAGGGCATTTAGCAGGATACGATACAATGTTGTTGTAATTTAAATAACATATGTTATATTTATTCTACTTAAACTTGTTTAATGATAATTTCATCAAGTACATTTCTCTCATCAATTTTACTGAAAACCGAGCACTTTTCAGTGTTTATATATATATATATATATATATATATATATATATATATATATATATATATATATATATATATATATATTTATAAAAAATATTTGTAGTCATCGACATACAGTGCTGTTTCGTTGTATCACAACTCATCAGTGCCACTAGTCTAGCACCTATCCAAAGCCAAGGATCGAACCTAGAACCGTCGTGCTGACAATACATGTGTGTGTGTCTTTGTGTTTATCAATATGTTTCTTTGTCTTTTCATCCATTCCCTCTCCCTCTCTCTCTCTCTCATGTATATATATGTATATATATATATATAAAAGTGAAAGTGTCTGTCTGTCTGTCTGTGTACAGTTCCCTAGACAATAACTTTGTCAGTTTTCAGTCTACAGACTCGAAATTTGATATACAGGTACTGAGATTTATGAAAATCTTTGCAATCGGTGTTTGGCAAGAAATTTAGCTGTTAAGGGGTCAAAGTTCGACGATTCAACTCTTGAGAACGATACCAAACTTCTCCGCTAATTTTGGGTCGAAACACTTGAAATTTTAGATATAGGTTTTTCGGACATGGAACTTACTTAATAACTTGATTTGAGCCCAAAACAATAAATGTTAAGCGGTCAAAATATTAGGTCAAAGTTAAAAAAAAATATGACCTCTGCAGTCTCTACCAAATTACTTAGACAATTTCTGGTCTAAACATTTGAAATTTTACATAAAGGGTATTAAGAGATAGGGCAAGCTTTTTAATTGGTTTGGGTCGAAAATTTGATTTACCAATATATAAATTATGCATGTATGTTTGCATGTCTGCCTCAAACTTTTGACAGAGGCGACGGATTTTTAAAAAGTCAGTATCGGTTTGAAGTTCGACCTTTCAGGCGTCAAATATCGAAAAATTGGCTAAATCATTAATATCTTCACTTTCAACTGGGCACTTTCCTACAGCGGGGGCGTTTTTTTCGCCGATAATTTCGAAAATCATCGTCCTCTTTTCCACTGTCTAGCTTTAATTTAAACCTACATCACTTCCTGTTTGGCGGTGGTCGTAACAGCAAAGACGTCCTGATTTTTCACGTTATTTTCCTCCTTTGCGTTGTAGTCGTAGTAGAAAGGCAGACCCAAGCCTTCCTTCCTACTACGACTTTTTTTTTTTGCTCAACATACACCGCCAAACACCCGGGCAACGCCGTGCACCCATGTATATATCTATATATAGTAATTTATAAAATATATATGGCGATTAAGCTACACTGAATATTCTGCGTTTCATCCAACTATAGGATTCGTCAGGCTTATGCGCATAAGCCTGACGAATCCTATAGTTGGATGAAACGCAGAATATTCAGTGTAGCTTAATCGCCATATATATTTTATAAATTACTAACTAGCTCTACCTACGTATTGAGCACTTTTGAAGTAAATACTTAAAGTTTACGCATAAATCTATACTTTCTTATAGTAAATTTATGTGAATAAATGAAATAGTGATATATATATATATATACATATATATATATATATATAAATATATATATAAATATATATATATATATATATTGTTTGATATCAATATATCAAGGTACAGAGATAAATCAAATTATTGCTAACCTAATCTATCTAGCAAAGTGAGCGAAGCTACTGTTCTACTACTAAGAGTAGATTGGTTTTACGACCTCAGAGATTGATTTTTAAGTTGTAGCAATCTGTCGGTATGCGAATCTGTGGATGTGCGCCTGCGTCAGTTTGTGTCTGTCAGTGTCAGAGTCTGAAAGTAAATAAATTATCTGTGACTTATGTCATGTGTCAATATGGCTTCCGGTTTGAGTCCAATTATGAGAGAAATAGGTCGGCAAAGATCGATACAACATTTGGCATACCTCGACTAGCCGGCCGGGAAATACGCGTTGAAGTGAAACACTTCGGCCCTCACTTTACAAGAGAGCAAGTACAAACATGACCACCATTTTGGCATAGTTCAGTCTGCTTGGAGGCAAGTCTTTCTCGCAGATTTACAAAAACGTGCAGCTAAATATGTCTTATATTTTTCGGATTTCTATAATTATGTGGAAATTAAATCATTCTCTTTCTCCACCTTAATAAAACTATCATTAACAAAGATATATAAATATACATCGTAATATGTTATTTTTATTTTTTATTTTTTGGCGAAGTGGGTGCTTAAATTTCAATACTGCCTTAGGCTATCACAGAAAAACTAGATCTAGAATAGAGATATTTTTTCGCTTTATATGTTGGACGTTTAATTTTTTTTTTAATCTACAATTTTTTCGAAATTTTACCAGAGTTTCAAAAATGTCTGGCAATTTATTAATAGAATAAGAGTAAAACGTCATGAGTTCACCTTTAGGCAATTGTCTTGAGGGCGATATCTGTATATGTGCCTGCATTTGGTAAAATACATGCAATGAAAAAAAAACGGTGATCTCTATCAACTTATTATTTTTTTAACAGTGTAGCCTATGCGGAAATTAACGATTTTTTTTATTTTCTATTAAACAAGTCTAATCGTTTCTATATAACGCTCTGTCCGTTGGTCGGTCACAGAAACTGTCTGGTGTGCTTAAGTTTAAATGAAATTTTCGTTTGCCACGTTTACCTTGCAGTCAGCATACCTACTTAAATATGCATAAACAAATAAACATTCGCAATACTCAAACATATATTCATTGTGAGTAAATATGTTTAAAATATTAAATTTAAGAAACTAAGTTATTAGTTAATGGATTATATTTAAATATATGATCAAAGATCGTTATAGAGTTATTATAAGACCTTTTAAAATTTAATCAGGGTACACATAAAAGCTTACACATATAGATATTTCAATGCGTACGTGTAGGCATTTTATTATTCCTATCATTTTCCAAATTAATAAAGCAATTACCAATATTATCACATTGCTGGATGTGGTTTATAAGGTGTTAATTATATCATATTCTTCTGTGTTATATAAGATGTTATTTTTACCGGTTATTAATTGAGTTACTAGTGTTCGTAGAAACTAAATGTAACTGTTTACATTCTAATAATAATAATAATAATAATAATGATAATAATAATAATAATAATAATGATAAGAGAAATAATAATAACAATAATAATAATAATAATAATATAGCAATAAAAATCTATCAATATATATATATATATATATATATATATATATATATATATATATATATATATTAGAAGGAAGACTCGGCGTTGCCGGCGATTGAATAATAATTAACAGATTGTTTACAATCCCATATTTGCATGAAAATCGGCAAATTGCACATTTATCAAGCAAATCTGCGGACCCACTACGGTGCTCGTGGACGAAGCCTCTCACAGCCATTTTGTTCACAATAAAGTATAATGTTAAGTGCACTGCAAAGAACCTACTGTTTATTTCGTATATTTTTTAATATAAGCTTTGCATTTAAGTTTAAAATGCAAAGGGTACATAACTACACTACTTGACACATAATCCTGAACAGAAGCGTGTGTTCTATCCCAACAATCATAAATGTACCTGAGGTAATCTGGTCAGCATCACACAAATACAAACTCTTTGCCAAGAACTTTGCAGCTTATTCTACCATTGCGACCAAGGACGCCAACCTCCAATATTTCCTCCTGTATCGGAAAACACGCTATGTGATATATAGAAATACCTCTACGCTATGTTGCCAAGCTAATCCAAAAACTTGATTCCAATAAAGCAACCAGCCCTGGCGGTATTCCAATTATAGTACTCAAAAGACTGCAACCAGAACTAGCGCTCATCCTTACAAAACTATTTAAACGGCGTCTTAAGAAGAATTGCTTCCCCTGGAAAATCTCATCAGTATGTCCTGTCTTTAAGAAATCAGGCGATCGCTCATCTCTCTCTCAGTACAGGCCAATAAGTTTCCTGTGCGTCATAAGTAAGTTGCTAGAATCTGTGTTAAATAGAGAAGTAATCAACCATCTCAGCAAAAATAACCTTCTTAATATCACGCAATATGGTTGTCGATTTTCTAGATCCGCAGCAGATGTGCTTACAGTTATATCTCATAGAATTAGCGAATCGCTCGACGCAGGATTGCTTTTTAGGGCAATTGCTCTTGACATATCAAAGGCCTTTGATAGGGTATGGCATAACGGTTTACTTCACAAGATCTCCAGCTACGCTATAGCTGAAAATGTCTTCTCGATTATTCAAATCATGTTTCTCTGATAGGATCATAAGAGTGATGGTCGATGGGCAGAAATAAGAATCTCACAGTGTTAATGCTGGAGTCCCTGAGGTGCCCAGATCTCTTCCTGATCTACATTAATGATGTTTCAGCATTCATAGACATTTATGCTTATGACACTACTACGTATGGTAGCACATCTAAGATTGTAAACGACCAAGTTCTCTCTGATTCTCTCTCCTTTGATCTTGAGAAAATGGTACTATGGGGAAAGAGCTGGCTTGTTACTTTTAATGCATCTAAACCAAGTTTTTATCTTTACATCATCAACGCTCTGATCCCCATCTGGCATTAATTAAAATGAACGGCTCTCGTCTTGGGGAGGCCTCATGTTTTGACCAGCTTCTGGGTTTGACCTTTACTCCTGATCTTAAATGGAACACATACATTAAATCCGCTGCCAAGGCCGCTGGAAAAATGGTGGGACCCTTCTATCGACCCAGTAGATATCTCACTGCCGATGGCAATCTCTCTCTATATAAGAGCCACCTACATCCAAGGACCAATACTCTTGCCACATTTGGGCAGGAGCTGCGAGAAAGGACATCATGTCTTGATAGGGTTCAAAATAGACTTCGTAGCCCTGTAGGGGGTATTATTCTCTTTTCCCTGCAACTTCTTTTTCACAGAAGAAATGTTGCGAGTTCGTCTCTGCTTTATCGTGGCAAGTGCTCGGCTGAACTCCAATCTATGGTCCCCCCTCGCCAAACTTTCACAAGAAACAACCGTCTAGCAGAAAACACTATCAATAATTCCCCCCACTCTTTATGTGTGCCTAAACCTAAACGTAGATTCCATGAGCAAAGCTTTTTTCTTAGAACTGCCCGCCTATGGAATTGTCTTCTGTTTTCCTGTTTTCCAAATGACTACAATGTAAACAAGTTTTTGAATAGCCGTTCCATATAAGTTTACAAATTTATCGAATTTCCATTACTAACGATTACTTATTATCCAATTTCTACTGCACACACTTTAATCCTTATCCTCGAGTGGCCTCTTAACCTTGATAAGTGGTGATGCCTATGTAAAAATATATGCTTAAATTGTACTTTAAACAGAAACATTTATTGCGAACACGCTCCCGTCAAATCACATAATCTACTTGTTGAGTTTCTATCTGATGCGTCTCGGCTTGTATAGTAAGTAAACTTCTCAAACGCACTTGTATTATTAGGATGTGTAAAGTGTTAACGTTAGTCAAAATCGCCTGTTCCTTCTTTCAACATATTATTTCGATTATTAGTTTCGATATTTATCGAAAACATTCTGATAAAAGATCTATCTATGAACACTAGTAGACACATAATTCACCTTCGTGTGAAATTTCATTAAAATCGACCAGGCCGTTTTCGAGTCCATAAAGAACGAACGGACACACACAGACACGCACACACAGACAAAATTCTTTTTATAGAATAAGTTATTTAAAACAGCGACAGGGCATCCAGTAGATAATTCCATAGTTGACGATGTCGTTTAGAGATTTGGGACGAATTGCGTGAAGACGATTCAGAGCGTCAAATAGAGTATGAAATATTGGCAGCATAGGAAAACAATGGATAGGATGAAAACAATAATTTCATCGGTTTTCTACAATTACATTCTTTTTTGCTAGGATGTGTCACATAATCATGTAATTGGATTACATAATAGCGGAGACCAACCATCCATCCGTAGTAGTAAACCATATCCATCAGATGCAGGAAAGCCGACTGTGAAAGAATGTAATAATGGCAAAACTGACCCACTCTGTATCGAGACTCTGCCAAAGATATGGTTAGATTTTGTACATATGAAGACGGACGAAACTTGTAACGATGACGGAACCGTTTCTGAAGTTGCCAATTGACGAAAATGGCCCGTGATTGCTGGGTTAGAGGAGTACAATGAAACCTATGACGCGTTTGAGATGATAAATGGTTAAACTAAGTCGCCTGAACACAGCGATTATGATGTAACTAAGCAAAGTTATAGTGGCATGTATTCTAAAGCAGATGATAGAATACAGCATTTTAACAATGGTAGTGAGAAAAATGACGGCTGAAAGAAAGACACAAGATGTTCGCTATATAAGTATAAGTCTATTCTGGAACTAAGGGATGTATACGTATACATCTTTTGTGGAAGGATGAGTTGTCTAAATGAGGAGAGAAGCATACTACTACTACTACTACTACTAATAATAATAATCCTATTAATAATAATAAGAAAAAGAAGAAGAAGAAGGAGAAGAAGAAATAGAAAAGGAAGAAAAAGAAGAGGAAGAAGGATAAGAAGAAGAAGAAATGGAAGAAACAAGGCTCTGCGTTTGCGATACTATGAAATACCCCACCCCCGATAAAAAAATGCAGCATAATAGTTTTGTGCTGAAAAAGTTGCATGATGATGATGATGTTGCTGCTGCTGCTGCTGCTGCTGATGATGATGATGATGATGATGATGATGATGATGATGATGATGATGATGATGCACGCTGACAATAATAGTGATGACAATGTATTTAATGATGGGAGTTCGAACGATAGTAAAACTAAATTTTGTGACGGAGATAATGACGATGCTATATGTGTGCTTGATGACAGAAATTCTGACGATGTTAATTTACCGAGAGAATACAGGTTTTAAATATAAAATGGATAGTAAAAATGACGATAATTGTAAAAGCGACTTAGGTGACGATGATGATATTACCAAAGTCTTCTTCTCCTTAAGGAGACAATATACGCGAACAATGTTAGTGGAGTAACGTCAGAACATATCACTTAATGTAGCGTTCGTAAAAAAAAAAAAAAATAAAATAAAAACATATGAACATAAACACTTGCGTGCAGGGTTGCCAAGGGTTGTAAGAGTTAAGTTAGACGCTTACCCATCCCAGTCGCAGAACTCTTTGCAGAAACGCTCGGTCTTAGTAAAAACGGTCATCTGTAATTGCCATTTCAGTCACAATAGCGAGTGAAATAGTCTAAAATTATTTGAAGTTGCGCTGGCTAAACTAATAGCTTACAAGGAGGCAATACATGTAACCCACTTTAATTTTCAGGAATAAATTAATCATGTAATGACGTAACGTGTAACACCATTTCATTCTTTTCGGCTAGGAGGTGTCATGTAATAACGTAATTAAATTACATAATATTTTATTTTATATTTTAATTCTAAAATGGAATTTAAAACTGAGTCAAGAATCGTCAGTATTGTATTTTGTTTTGTTTTTATTTGTGATTGTTGTCAGCAAAGAGTTGTGTACGAAAAAGAGAAAAATATATGTTTATTTAATTACTTATCGCCTGCGTGAAAACAAAAATTTAGAGAAAGAGAGAGAAGATCTGGAAAAAAAAACAGAAATAAAGAAAAGCGAACAGATGTTTAAAAATACGAAGGAAGAGGAGGAAAGAAAATGGCTGAAATGAAAAGGCGGCGACTACGAGAGAAAATGTTCGCAGGGCGAGAAAGGATGGACGTATAAAAAGTTAATGAAGTAAATGGCAAATTCGGCTATATCTCTACGAGGAGATGATGATTACTAAGAGAGAACACAAAAGAAAAACAAGAAACTTCGAAACTGGATCAAGTCCTGTTTTATTTATTAAGAACCGATTCCTTGAATGTTGTCCTCTATCCAGCAAAATTTCCGTAAAAATCTTAACTGTCTTCTTTGAATGTGATCTCTTGTTATGAAAGATTGCAATAGAAGAAAGAATGAATACCTATCGTCAAATAATTTTTATTCTATTATTCAATGCTTCAATTAAAAAATAACCCATTAAAAATAAACTAAGTAATTTTTCGTTTTTTCCATCTCTCTCTCTCTCTCTCTCTCTCTCTCTCTCTCTCTCTCTCTCTCGCTGGCAAAAGTTTCATGGACGTTTTATCAGTTGATATGACGATTTTTGCTGAAAGGATTTGATTCAAAATAAGTCTCTTGCCTAAGAACTTGATTATCTTCTCTTTTGCTTTACAGTAGTACCGCAGATACGATGGCCCTATGATAGGTTTTTTTTTCAGGTTACGATGTGGAATACAATGTTTTTTTCCGGTCCCAGGTTACGCTATTATTACGGTGTTATTAATAATGTTATTTGAGTATACACATGTGTATTATATAATGTACCGTATTTTCTTTACTAATTTTTAATACAGTATCGCGGGGTTCTACTGTATCTACTTTTTCATACATATATACTCAATTTTAATTAATAAATTGCATAGCGCTGTGGTCTATGTAGTTTTTGTGTGTTATCGTTGCTCAATATTTATTTTACTTGCGCCTTAACTAGACGATATCAGTGTCATTTATGCGATAAATACAAGACAACCTTATTTATTGTTAATGTAACAAATTTGAGGGTTCGTTACATACTTTTTTTATACATTTTTTGCGTTTTCATTTTGTTTGTCACCCGTTCCGAGCGGAATCAATATTGATTGTATGTCTCCTTTTTAGCCGATATTTTCGAAAGCCATCCACTCTTTCAATGTAAACCTTCACCGCTTCCGATCTGGCGATGGACACAACGGCAAAAACGTCGGGTTAATTTTTTTTTTCACGTTCTATTCCGCCTTCGGTGTACGGGTTCGAGCCTCCTGCCTACTACCACTTTTTTTTGTTCAACACACACCTCCAAAACCGTGGGCACCCAGGCTAGTACATATATATATATATATATATATATATATATATATATATATATATATATATATATATATATATATATATATATACCGAATTTGTGACTTCGAGTACACGTAGCGTCATATTCTCATAGGGGTTCCGATTTGTTATGCAGAACCTTTTTCTCTACAACGCAAGCTCTATAATCTCATTGTATGACCCTTTTGTCACACCCCCTGTTGAAGGGGATGATAATAATAATAATAATAATAATAATAATAATAATAATAATACATATACATATATATATATATATATATCATAACATAAATTTACATTACATTTATACACGTCTGTGTGTGTATTTCTGTTTTGTGAGAAATGATTTAAATGTTTATATTTCCTTATTGGTATCTATATTACTCTCGGAGGGAAAGAAATTCTCATCGCTGATAGTTGATGTAGGGCATATTGCTTCACTGCCGAGTCTTTTAATCTATATATAATATCCTTTTGGTCGATATTTTAAATAAAAAATAAATATACTGAAAATATAGCGTTCGTTATTTAAATATCAATGCGTTAGCAAATATTGGATTGCAAACGGTCATCTCAGTCGTCTTTCTGAACATAAATTTTAATCTTTCAAAATGTATCAATCATCGACGGCACTCAGCTGCATGCAATTTTTAATCTTACTTCCATTTATTGAAGGATCTTCTTACTCTATAATATACCTTACATTGCAATTTTGCATCTCTTGATTGCTATTCACTTTCACCCCTTACCTTTTGTAAAACTTCCCTTCTATATATGAATATCCTCCAATGTATTTTACCCTCAAACAATTATAACTCTCTCTTCCTATTTTTCTTTTTTTTACTGTAATGGAATACATCATAAACGTTTCGAAACTAGATACGTTTGTTTATATAAATATAGATATATGTACTTGTATAAAAATACGAGGCCTGTCTAAAAAGTATCTTACCTTATGCCAGAAAAAATATTTAAAATGCCTGATGTGGTTTGGACCCTAATCACCCTTAAAGTAGGCCCTTTGTGCTTGCACACACTAAGCCCGCCGATCTTTCTACTTCTGGAATAAACCCCGGAAGGCTTTTTCTGGAATGGTGCTCATCTCCGCCGTCGCGTTTCGCATTGTCTCTTATCTGCTATCAAAAAGGGATCCTTTCAGTGGCGTCTTCAATGTTTAACAAACAGAAGTCCTGACAACTGGAGATGAGTCATAGATGTATGGGTATGACACAGAAATAAAAAGACAGTCGTCGCAATGGAAGCATTCCGAATCTCCAAGGCTGAAAAACCTCGACAGGTTATGCTGACTGTCTTTTTTATATCCATGGTACTGTGCACCATGAATACGCACCGGAAGGACAGATAGTTAGAAAGGAGTACTATCAAGATGGTCTCCCACGTTTCTGTGACGCAGTTAAGCGTAAAAGACCAGACATATGGACTGCGATATTTGGCAACCGTACGAAGACAACGCCCCCGTTCACTCATCCTCTTTGATCCAAAATTTCTTGGCCAAGCATGGAATTTCAGTCGTCTGCCAACCTCCCAACTCTCTAGAAACGGCTCCTTGCTACTTCTGGTTGTTTCTAAAATTTGTTCGGGCAATTACCACGCTAATTAAACTCTGCGTTTCAAACAATGTCTAATTATTTAACGAAGATCACATGACCAACAAAAAGGGTACAACACTTATTAAATAAATGAATATATTAGGGATAAAAGCATAAGCTTCTCCATAAAATGTTCAATAATCCAAAAATCTAAATCCTTCAGTTCTGGCTTTAATTCTTGCCAGCTCTGTATATCTGAATCCTTAAGCATTGTCACTTTATCTAAAAGTTGTAACATCATTAATTCCAATCTTCAAATATACGAAAAATAGAAGTATAGTCAATTCGAAATTACATAAATTCCTTCCCGCCATTTACATCACATTTGAGTCATTAGTTTTTTTTTTTTATATCACATTGACATGCGCTTTTCCATTAACTTACAATATAATATTTTTCTTTATTTATCACTATTTTAATAATATTATCCCCTCTTGATTTCTGGTCAGGTAGTTAAGTTATTTTTTTTATCTTAACGTCAGTTTACTTAGACAATTACTATTTAGCTCAAAACTCCTTTATATCCTTCTAACGAATCCACCCGTAGCTTTTTAAACCCCCTTTACTTTTAGCTTTAAAAGACTCAATTTATTGCATTGGCACTATCTTCAACTTTGGCTTACATGGGTCTCACTTACGCCTTCTTTTCTATATCGCTCTATTTTCTACAACTCTATAAAAAATACGTCTTTATTTGTTTTTCCCACATATATCATTACTTACTGATATTTTTAAGGCATTGCCCCTTGATTTTCTTTTTTGAATAGTTCCCCTTTACCTTATTTTATTATGAATTACCATCCATCCCTCTATATCTTCACTTAAATTTATTTCTGCTTAAATCCATCGCTCATTTTCATTTGCGATAGCCATCCTTTTCAACCCGTTCGAAAAAGTCATTCATTTAACCCCAATTTATTCTCTAAATATATAGAGAAATAAAAAGTAACAAACTGAGTTATGTGTTCAATGTTTCGTCTTTACTTCGAGGCTTCCTCTGGATGAATAAGATTAAGAAAACCAAAAAATATTTGTACTGGTGATTTTGTTTTCCTCATCGCATTAATCAAGAGGAAGTCTCGAAATAAAGAAGACACGTTGATGAACACATAACTCCGTTTTGTTCCTTTTTATTTCTCTATGTCGTCGGTATACTATTTTCATTATTCTCATCATATATATATATATATATATATATATATATATATATATATATATATATATATATATATATATATATATATATTTATACGGCATAATCATGTTGACGCACCGGTGCTCGTCAGATCACCGAAGTTAAGCAACATTGATCCTGGCTAGTACCAGATATGTGACCATTTGGGAATTCTAGGTGTTGTATGTGCTTTCCGCGTATCTCAGCATTGTTTCCAGGCGACCTGAACCTCTACTTGCCACTGGTATTTCACAATGTAAACTCAAGATAGGTGTGGTTCGAGATTGCGCAACTCTTGCTACAAAAGATTCACGTGCAGGCGTCTTTACAGTGGGTATCCACAGTCTGTCAAGATGAAAGGTAGCCTAAGTATATATATATATGTATATATATATGTATGTATATAAGTGTATATATATATATTTATATATATATATATAGTAAGTTATAAAATATATATGGCGATTTATAACTTACTAACTAGCTCTACCTACGTATTGAGCATATATATTTATTTTATGTTAGTAAATTTAGTAGTTATATATTCACATACAAAGGCGGCAAAAAAAAACAGTCCGCACCATGAAAAATTGTTATCTAAATGTAACTTTAGGACATTAATGCAACACTAATACACCAGCAACACAATTAAGTAGTTAACATCTAGTGGCATAGCCCTTATGCAATTTGTCAGCCTGCGATCTTTTTGAAATACCTTGAATTAGACTGCTTCACTACTCTGGGGAAAGGGTATCACACTTTCTTTAATTTTTGTCCAGATTTCTTCCAAATTTGATAATTAATCATTACGTAGCCGTTGCTTGATACGTATATGCTCGTATAATGCCATACGTTTTCGATAGGATTGAATTTGAGGATTGTGCAGGCCAATCCGAACACGGATTATCATGTTGTTCCTGGAACCTTTTGATATTACCAGCCGCGTTATTGGTAGCATTATCCAGCATGAAGATGGGATTATCATCCAAATTCCGACCAAAGTAGGGTAGAAAATACTCATTCAACATATTAATGTACTTGGTTGAATTATTTCGCCCTTGCAAGCGAACTATAGGCCCTGGACTATTTGTACTAATAATGCCCCACACGAAAACTGAACGTCCACCACATTGCAGCGTTGAAACTGAGCACCTAGGATTAAATTCTTCATCTTTCCTCCGACGGACGTACTGTCTACCATCATTGCCTAGCCTGTTGAACTTGCTTTCGTCGCTAAAAACACTTTTGCCCAATATGAAGGATAATGATCTTCATTGCATCTGACGAAATCCTGACGGCGCTTTATGTTCTTTACATAAATCTATTTCTTGCCTCTTGCAACATATCCTCGCAAATTAAAGTCCTTTAATCTTTTCTCGGTAGAAAAAGAGCACATTTTAACAAGATTGCACCGTTGTTAGATTTGGGGAGTTGTTTCAAATCTGTTTCTCAGACTGCTGATCTTTATAGCATTGGAGGAGGAAAGGAACGAAAACAAAAACATTACGTCTTTGCCGTTGCGTTCATTATCAAACAGGTAGTGCCGAAGGTTCAAATTAACGCTACTCAATTGAAAAGAGTTGACGGCGTTCTAAAATATCGACGAGAAAAGCGACCCCTCACTGTAGAAAGTGGCCAATTGAGTGCGAAGGCGTAAATGCTATTAGCCAATTTTTCAATAATCCTCGTCCGTAGGGTCGTGCTACAAAGCAATACTAATCTCGTGAAAATCAGTCGCCTCTGTCGGAATTATTTGTCAGAAATACAAACATACATAAATTAAAACAGGCAGGTGAGATTAATATTACAGATGGCAACTTAGCTATGCAGATTTTTCGCGTTTTATCTTCATAATGATTAGGCTGAGGAATCTTTATGAGGATCGGTCTCAGATAATCTCTGTATCTTAATTACAGTATTTATTTCCATGTATTTCTAGCGTTCTCCACTAGCGTATTGGGTATTGAAGTAAATAATGACGATTGATGAATAAACTATTATATCGCATTCTAAAAGACTTTGCTGCATACAATAATAATAAAAATAATAATAATAATAATAATAATAATAATAATAATAATAATAATATATAAAGACAAATAGATAGATATATAGATAAATAGATAGATAGATACAAAAATACGCCAGCATCAAACAAATCGACATAGTTTATTTTTATGAGTTTCTCAGGCTGCCAGCACACGCAAAACATCAAAGTTAAATAAGAAACGATTGCAACAGCTCTCAATCGTGTTTCGCGAAGTCCATCAGCACCGTCACTTTATTATGACAATTCTATGAACACATCAACAGTCCTTTCGTGTCAAAATCTCTCATTTAATCCTCGCTCTCTCCCCTTATATTCCTGCGTTCTTTCTACAAAATCAAACGATGTTTAAACCAATAGAAGAAAGTTAGGAAACCTGTCGTCAGGGGCGTCGATTCCTTTGATGATCGCAAAAGGACTTCGAGAAATAGATTGTCGATGGCAGCAGTACGTATCACTATCGATTGGTATGTGTGGGCAATGGTTGCCCAAGAATTCTCTTACACCCGGCATTAGACGATACCACTCCGATAAATTGCTAACAGTTTTGGTCACAAGTTCTATAATGGATAATAACGCGTAATGTGTAATCGATTATGTCTGGTTCAAAACATATATTTCGTTTACAATAAATACCAAATTGGCATAAATATATTCAATATCGTGTCCCTTGATCCAAAACATCCACTACGAGTACACGTCTAACTACCAAAATTGTAAAGCACTTTTCGTTCTTTCTTAATGTACCTAACATCAAACATATCTTGGCAGTACTTGGCAAACGAAGATTCTATGAAGGGGATTTTTCACGTCAACTGCAGGCACGCTTGTGTCCGACGAACGCGATGCGAGACAAGCAGGTTTGGCCACAGCAGCTGCAGTCAAAAGTCACGTCAAGTATGGCTACTGAGGCTTCTCGAATCTTCCTCCTGCAGCGCTTCTCCCGCATATTCGTTGTGCGGGAAATCTCAAAGGAGGCGACAGCCTGGTGGACAGAACCTCGCCACATAACACGGTCAGCAGAGAGAGTAGACCACTGGAGGTGGTCAATGCGGCAGACATCGAGGGACTTCATCAGAGAGTCATTATATCTTTTCTCCGGTGCCCTTCTGTCACGACGCCCAGTAGAGAGTTCACCATATAGTCTATCTTGGGCAGGCGATGATCGTCCATTCTGGAGACGTTCATGATCCAGCGTAGCTGTGACTTCAGCAGCATGGCCTCGATGCTGGTGATTTCCGCCCGCTCAATGACCTAAACATTGGTGACATAGTCACTCCAGTGGACGTTGAGAATGGTGTGGAGACAGCGCTGATGAAAACGCTCCAGGAGTCGTAATTGGTCGCGGTAAAGTGTCCAGGACACAGAGCCGTACAGATGGGGG
Organism: Euprymna scolopes; assembly: GCF_053919585.1. Taxonomy (NCBI): domain Eukaryota; kingdom Metazoa; phylum Mollusca; class Cephalopoda; order Sepiida; family Sepiolidae; genus Euprymna; species Euprymna scolopes. Next base: position 61,408,055 of record NC_136494.1, on the reverse strand, counting down.
GAGTACAACGGCTCTATACACACTGATTTTTGTGCAATTTCATAAGTGTCTGTTTTTCCAGACTCTGTTATACAATCTTCCAAAAGCGCTGTTGGCCCTGTCGCTGGGGCATTTGAATACGCCGACTGCCTCCCTGCAGAGGGTAAAAGTCCCTTAATGAGTGTCCTGGATATGACTTTAAACTATATCCAGTGGTGAGGCCCCAGCTTGTGGGCTTTGGGGAGTGTGGACCCACCCTTTAACTGCCATTGCTCCCAGGTCCACTCTGACACGGAGTGGTAGTACCTGTTAGTGTCCCAACTATGGGTTAAATAGAAACCGACGTGAAAATAACAAATATATTCTATTAAAAAAATTTTTCTTCGAAATCTTTGGATTCGGCATTAAATAACCTGATATGCCGTAAAACAAAAACAACCAACCAACCAACCAAAAGCGCTGTTTGTTTTGGCGTGTCTGTTGTCTATTTCTCTGTCAGGTTTTGCATCTGATATCACGGTACACACCGCGTAAGTAAACTGGTGAACGATCTTCAGCTTAGTCTCACCAATGGTGATGTGGGGAGGGCAGTATTCTACTGGGGAGCTGGTTGGTGGAGAACTTCCGTCTTTTTCAAGCTGACCTCGAGTCCAAAAAGCTGGGCAGCTTCTGCGAATCAGGATGTGAGGCGCTGCAAGGCTGTTTTGGTGTGAGCAACAAGGTCAGCGTCGTCAGCAAAGAGGGGGGCTCGGATCAGTTGATCGAAGGTCTTTGTGTTGGGTTGCAGCTTTTTGAGGTCGAACAGACTGCCGTTAAGGCGATAGCGAATGTAGACAGCATCGTCATCGCCAGGATCTCCGGTCGCCTGCTTGAGTATCATACTGAAGAAGATACTGAACAGAGTCGGTGCCAGTAAGCATCCCTGGTTCACGCCATTGACGATGAGGAAGGGTTCTGAGAGGTTGTTATTTACTCTAACCTGACCGCTCTGCTTCTGATGCAATTTAACTATTATGAGGAGCTTTGGGGAGGGGGCAGCCGAGGTGCTCCAAAATCAGCAACAGACCATTCCGGCACACTGTATCAAATGCATTGGTCAGGTTCACAAATGTTACGTAGAATCCGCTGTTGTGTTCACGACACACACACACACACACACATATATATATATATATATATATATATATATATATATATATATATATATATATATATATATATATATACCCATACACATATATTCTTGCTAAATTAGGCACCGCCAAAAATGGCCGCAAAATCAAGTTGTTGTTGTTTTTTAAAACTAAATTACATTTATTAAAATCCATTATTTCTGAG